>NC_079494.1:114597991-114684949 GCF_030052815.1 Hevea brasiliensis
CATTTATCCCAAGACAAGGCTAACAGTTAACAAGAGCTTGCACTTACACTATGGGCTGGGTAAGCTAGTAAAACCCATTTGTCCTGGTTTGATGAGCTCCAGATTGGCCTAGTGACGAAAGCTGGTCTGGGCAGGCAGCCTGGCTGGGCCGTCTTGTAGGCCAACCCCACCCCTCTACCACTCTAGCCCCTCTACTTCCAAAACATTGGTGTCCTTCTCCTCCTCTTGGACTACATGCCAGAACAATTGAGCATAATGACAATGAACCAAGAAGCATAGCTCGAAGAAGTTTGAATGGCTTCTGAGCATAAAATCTATATAAATGTTAAACTTATGATGCTGAATTTTAATTTTAACAAGTGGAATCATTTCTAATTTTTTTTTATATTTAATCATTATAATTTTTATAAATTTAAATATTTAATGTAAAAAAAAAGCAATTCAATAAATTAATTTCAAATATTTAAAATGCACAAGTATGTATTTGGCTTGAGTTATACCCTTTGCATATAATAGATACATGATATTGGAGGACCATAGAGCTATCCCAAATTTCAATAAATGAATATTGTGCATGTGTAACTGCATATATCTATAGAAACCTTAGCCAACTTAATGAATGGAGCTATAAAGGTACGTTCCACAAATTTTAAATTACAACATCATTCTCTGAGTTTATACTTTTACATCCCTTGTTACCCAAATTATGAACCAAAATGATAGGCAAAAAAAAAATGAACCATTTCATAGATTACACCATTAAAACCAAAGATACAGCTTCCTTACAAATTGATAAAATAAACACAAATTGCAGCCTGGGATAGACTCTTCACTTTGTTTCATTTAACTCAAATAGAATAATGAGCTAAGCTAATAATTGTTTTGGGTGAATAAAAACAAAAAGGAAAGTGCAGCATATTCCTCTAGTGATAAGCCTTCGGCCAATTATGAACGCCATTGTATGATCCACCATATTCCTATCCCATGCTCATCTACTTTGTTTAAGTTTTCTAGAATCCTTCCTTCAAAACTCATCACATTGATAAATTCATTTCACCAACAGACAAATTCATTTCGTATCAAATGATTCGGTTTCCATTGATTTCTAAGTCTGTTTATGTCCATTCTCCCTGATAAATTGGGTTGGGGACCATCATCTATTATCAGAGTCTACTCCCCCTTCTTGGTCCCACTTGGCACGTTCTCTTTCTAATTAATCCCATGAACCTCAATGTCAACGACTCCCATTTATTGCATCAACTGTACTTGTGAAAACAATGATAAAATCAAAGTTGGATAAGATTTTCTTATTATCTGGCCAAATTGAGGAATATTTATCAACTATTTTAGAGTACATACTTGTAAAAGGCAAAATGATGATATATCTATATCAGCCGAAACAGGTCAACCCTTACTTCGCTGTCAGCATCAAGCGTCCCTCAGGAGCCATATTTAAGGTAGAAAGACTGATCAACAAGTACAAGCAACCTAATTTTGGTGTCCTTTATAAATTGTTCTCAAATAACAGGAAAATTGCGAACATCTGCAAGTTTAAATGTAATCCAAGTCATAGCTGGTTAACTAATTAATTTAAGATTAGCTCAAAGTAAGGAAAGATTAACCATCTCAAATGCACAATTCACACGCATAAGTGATAAAACACAGAAATCCACAAAAAACAATTCATATGTATATTCGAGCAATCAATTAACCAGAAAAGAGTTAAATGACATCCATTAGCCGGAAACAAACTGGTAGCGTGTTGCTTCAATTCACATGCAATGCAAGTAAATTCAACAAACACACAGATTGAGAGAGCAACATTCTATTGAAAATAAAAAAAAAATGCCGAGATGGCTTGATAGTATAAAATCATTTACAACATGACTAGCTACAAACTCCAATGATTCAAATTGCTATGAATAGTCACATTGACATGCGTATCGTGACAATAACATTGTACCTATACAAGTTAATGGTGACTCATAATCTGGGAAAGGGGAAAAGAAAAAAAAAAAGTAGGGTGGGAGGGGATGGGTCGCCATATAAATTTGAAAGCCAGCGGCTGAGGACAACTCTTACTGGCACCAGTAAATGCATCTCCACCTATACAAGAATACCTGAATAAGAATTGTCAGTCCGTCTCCCCACAAATCCATCTTTGTCTATCCTGGCATGCCATTTCAAGAGATGCCCAAAAACCAGAATAGAACAGCAAGCTTCCACCATTCATCAGATCAAATCAAAGATCAACAGCCAACCATTTATCTTCATTCACAGGTGTAAAACCCTCAAAATCAAAATGATTGTCCCAGTAAGTGGAATGTGCCAGCTTACTCAAATAATACTTTCGAAGGAGACCAGGGTTTGTTCAATATACTTGGGCTTGGGGCATGAAGCAGTTGCAAGGCCTTGAAGCAATTTCACAACATCAACGGTATCATCGAGATAATATTTAGCCTTGCTTGACTTCCGCCCAACAGTGCAGGCGAAGATCTCTGGTGCTAAAGGCAAAGTTGGAGCAGAAACTGTATTTAATATACTCTCAAACATGTCCTCATCTGATTTATCATCACCAATGCACAGCACAAAATCAGGTGGCTTCCCTTGATCAACCATGTTCGAAAGAACCTTTTCAGCAACAGATCCTTTACTTATTCCCTGAATGTTAAAAATACATAATGCATTAGTTAATAAAATTTTGTTTTTCCTAAGACAATCATACATGATTTTGTTTGTGTGTGAGAGAGAGGCCGTCTGTGTGTAGGGGTTAAGTAGGCCAGTTGTACCTGCGGCTTAACTTCAACAATATGTTGACCCCGCTTAACAACAACTGGTTCATTTGCGAGGACATTTTCAAGATGATCCAACAATTCTTTGGCTTGGCAGGATCCAAAGTCAGGGTCTGCATCTTGATGGTGCCACACCAAAGCACTCTCCTTAACCTCTATACTGGAGCCATCAGTTGCCTCTGTATATAATCTCATTATGGGCTCCACAATACTTTTCCAATCAAGATCATCGGCAACAGAATGGGTTTCCCACTCACAGGTTTTATTCCACCTGAAAAGACACACAAAAGAACAGAACAAATAATCATTTTTAAAATTTTTTCATATCCCAAGCTTTGTTCAAATCCATATCATTCACATACCTCATGAAGTATCCATGTTCAGCTGCTATTCCTAATCTCTCACAAGGGTCAAGCCAGCCACTCAATGAATTTTTCCCTCTCCCACTGACAATAAACACACTGTTATTTTGGTCATTGCACAGAGCTTTTAGAACAGAGATGACTTCAGAGCTGGGGCTTTTAACAATAGAAGTCTGTGGTACAACAGTACCATCATAGTCCAGAAATATTGCTCTTCTATTTGTCCTTTTATAAGCTGAGACAATGTGTTCAATACACAACCTCCTGAAGCTAGGAGAAAGAGACACGACCCTGAATCCCAGGCCAAACCCAATTCCCCAACACCTTTTATTGTAATGATCTTGGCAAGCTCTCTCCAAATCCTGCATAAAGCTGCGTGCCCAATATGCCACATCATGAGTACTGACATATCGGTAATGCTTCTCATGGCGCAACTGCTTCTCAGATTCACGCATGGTGATGGCCAAATTCAAGGCATCAGCCACAGCTTCTATGTCCCATGGGTTTACCCTAATTGCTCCACTCAAAGAAGGCGAACAACCAACAAACTCTGACACAACGAGCATGCTTGTGCGAGGAGAATCTGATGTTATACCCATGGCTTTGTCCATATATGGGGTTCCCTGCCTGCAAACAATATATTTGTAAGGCACCAAATTCATCCCATCCCTCACTGCATTCACTATGCAACACTCTGCTAAAGCATAATAGGCAGTCTTCTCATAACGAGGAACAGGACGATCAATCAGAATCACTGGCTCATATTCAGGTGAACCGTAAACGTCATTGATCCTTTTGGCAGTTAAATATGTCTCACGCTTTGCTTCTTGGACATCTTTCCCTGATCCTCGTGCAGGGTTCACAATCTGGACGAGGACCACTTTTCCCTGCAAGTCTGGATGTTGCTGCAAGAGTTGTTCCATTGCCAATAATTTCAGACTGATGCCTTTGAATATGTCCATGTCATCAATACCAAGAATCACTTTTCTCCCACTAAACTGTTCTTGAATTTCTTTGACTTTAGCAGATGTAGAGGGAAGATTCATTACTGATTCAAGCCGGCAAATGTGTATACCCACAGGCAATATTTTGATGTAAACTGTACGGCCAAAGTAATCAAGTCCAATGTGCCCCCTCTTAGATTCATAGTCCAAGCCAAGCATTCTGCTGCAGCAGGAGAGGAAGTGCCTTGCATAATCAAATGTATGAAAACCAATTAGATCACAATTCAGAAGTCCCCTCAGAATTTCATCACGAACTGGCAGAGTTCGGTATATTTCTGATGAAGGAAATGGACTGTGGAGGAAAAATCCAAGCTTAACTCGATTGTAGCCTTTCCTCAGAAAGGTTGGCAGAAGCATTAAGTGATAGTCATGAACCCAAACATAATCTTCCTCTGGACTGATTATTTCCATGATCTTGTCAGCAAACATTTTGTTAGCTGAAACATATGCCTGCCAAAGAGTACGGTCAAAGCGATCACCGTGGTCTGGGCACATAGGCAGCATGTAGTGGAAAAGAGGCCACAATTGCTGTTTACAGAACCCAAGATAAAACTTCTTCTGTAGGTCTTGAGGTAGAAACGTGGGAACACAGTTGAAATCCTCAAGCAGTTTTTGGGAAACTTCTTCCTGCTCGCTAGCATCTATATCAGCCTTAAGAGACCCCACATAAATAAATTCAGTTTCTGGAGAAAACCCATCTTTTAGTTGCAAATAAAGCGAATCTTCATCCCAACTGAAGCACCACTTGGCAGTTCCGGGATCCTTTTTAGCATGTAAAGGTAACATATTTGTCACTATAATTTTCCGCTCATGGCAAATGGATGAAGCAATCTCTGAGTCACCATCATTACTGCCATGAGGCCCATAACCATCCAAATCTGAGATAATTCCAGGAACAGTCATAACTCTAGGAATAGACCTTGGAGTATGAGGAATTTCCAACAGGTTCCCAGAAGCCAAGTCTAAAAAATTCATATAGGATCTAGACACCATCACTCATTAAGATAGCACGCTTCCCACCACAAATAGCTTGCCCACAGACCTACAAAAATAATAATAATAATAATAAGATATTCATCCAAACATAAAAATCTATGCCATTTACATCCTTTCAGTTTCCACAACATTTTCAGATCATTATAATAAATGAACATCAAGCACAGTATGGCTCTAGCAATTTCCAATTTACTTGATTGTACACAGACAGCTCAGAATACCCATGCCAATTGCCTACTTAAAAATAGCTAGTCCAAACGAGATAAAAAATGCACCATCCACTTGCATATTTTAAAAAATCATCCTTGAAAAACAAGAAAAGCATTTTTTTTTTCCTTTGAATACTGCAACTGATAAATAATCACAAATTCACCCCTGCCAAGACGAAAAACACAAAACCAAAAAAATTTGTTCCACATGGCTGTCTGGGTTTAGAAAAGGCTACGCAAGAGGACTCTGTGTTTCTCTCTGGGTTAAATAATGAAATCAGATTACAATACAATGAAAGCAGTACCTGTAGATTTATAATTTATTCAAATACTAAACTTCAATAAACCAGAGACAAATAATAAAAGAAGCTAATAGTCACAAAGCTATACATAAAAGCAGATCGATTCACAGCCAAGGACACAGAGCACAGCTGAAATTACGGGATCTTAACTTATCTAAATATAATTCAAACTCAACGATCCTACATATACATAGACATATTTATAAACTACAAGTCTAAAACAAAACTTAAACCAATATCAGATCAAGCTATCAACATTTTCTTTCCATTTGGTTGCCGAAAAAACGCTCCCAACCATACAAATAAATAAATAAACAAATAAACAAAATTTCTCTCTCCTCAACCTATACTCTATACCTCCCATCCTCCGCATTTTCACGGTAAACAAGCAGAAAAGAAGCAGGAAAATTCGAGAAAAAAGGAACTGTACATAAACAGCAGATGAAAGATAAAGATGAGCTTTCCAGAGTCAAAATTGGCGGGCTTACCTTACGATTAATAAACCGATGACCGGAGGCGCATAGAATTAGGTGAAAAACCGGCGAGTTTAGATTAGCTATTAGGTATAAAAAAAGAGGACGAAACTTAAGAAGCTTGATAAAGACATAGGAAATGGAAGCTGTGTTTGATTTCCAATAGAGATGAAGAGAGAGAGAGAAAAAATGGCTGATGAAATGAGAAAAAAAAGATGAGAAAGCGGGAGAAGGAAATGTATATATAGGAGGCGTCTCCTTATTGGATAGAGATAGAGTCAGAGCCGACCCAACTATCCACTCTGGTTACTTTTTAACTCTAGTTTTCATTTTGTATCACGCTTCCAGTTTTCAACTCCCCCTATCCATTTACCAAACTGCCCTTTCTATTTTTTCTTTATAATTAGCTTGAGAAATTAAGCTTGAGCTTTCACCTGCAATTAGATTGGAACTTACCTTGAGCTTGTCTGTTGGTGAGTCTTGATTGAGATGACAGAAGAATATGGGGATGGAAGGCAAATGTCATTTGAAATTGGTCCCTTTATTAGCAACAGCCAGAAGAACTCACCTAAAATATTTTTCAATAAAACTCTATGGTCAATATAGGTTGGTGGTGCTACTCCTAATCTAAGATTACGTGACAAAATGAAAAAGGATAAGGGGTAATTTAGACATACAAAAATTAGATTTTTCAAGTCTTAATCATTTGTTTATAATATCCTCCACTAACACATGGTTTGCTATTTTCTTTATCTATTCCTTAATCCACAAGATAATGTCAAATTTGGAGTTTAAAACAAAATTTAGGAAAAAATTCACCTAATTTGATATATTAAATTTAAAATATAAATATATAGATCTCACTTATTTTACATGTAGGACATGTATTATATTTTAAATTTATAATAAATTTAATTTAGATAAAAATTTATCTAAATTTATTTTTAAAAAAATCCATTTATCTCTCTTATTTTTTATTAATTATTTCTTCTTAGGTTATGGGGTTAATAATTTATAGTCCAAGCAACGTCTAGTTAGGGATTGAACCATAGTCTGCCTTGACTTGGGAAAAAAAAATAGTCCAATCATTAAATCTTTAAGCTTTAATTGGCTAATACACATAGTTTCTATAATTATAATAAGATAATAAGCACAAACGATCCAATACCAATACAATTTGATCAAAGAATTCTTCAACTATAAATAATATAAAAACATACATATGAATGTATTTTAATATAATTATAATTGCATTATAATTTTAGTTACATCGTGTCAAATATAATTTAAGATTAATGGATATTTATTTAGAAGTGCCTGTTTGACATTACATTTAGAGATTCAAAACTAACCGTTGATCTAGCGAGATGAGACGCTAGGTTTCTTAAGCAATGTCAAAGGTTCGAATTATGGCATTGTGGATGGAGCAGACTGGATTGGGAGGGTCACCCCACAATGAACCTCTACAGTACCTGATCCGAATTAGTCGGCCAGTGAACCGGTGAAAAAGGAAAAGCAATTTAAAAAAATTATTTTATTATTTTAGTGTTATTATGATTAAAATTTATTAAATTTAATTTTAAATTATTTTTTAATACTTTATGACTAATATATATATATAATTATTTTTCTTAATAGCAGTTTCAACAATAATATTAAAAAGACTCAAAAGTCTACAACATTTATGTAGAATTCTTTATGAAGAGTACAAGTAGAGATGGATAATGTTTTGACCTGTCGATGGTTGGAAAGGTGCATACATGAGAACTAGGATTAGAGAGATGCTTCTATAGTTAAGGATTTTTTTTTATGACACTAAACCTTAAAATTATATAATATTGAATCAATTTTTGTTTTGTGTTTATTTAAATTATGTGATAATTCATAAAATAAAAAATAATGAGTGAATATTTTTAATAAAATTAAGAAATTTAAATTAATGTAACAAGTAAAAGAATTATAAATTATAAATAAATTTTAAATTAATAAAAATTAAACATAATATTTTACTTAATAGTAAAATAATTTTGAGATTATTTAAAATAAGATTTAAACTAACAACAATATAGCATTTTTCAAAAGATAATTTATATTTTACTTCCTGGGCGTGGCATAGGGTTAGCCGTCAGCCAGTTTGGGGGAATCTAACGCTATGTTTGGGTAAGGAAGAAAAATAGCGAAGAAAAGGAGAAAAAAATTTATTTTCTCTCATTTGAGAAGAGGGTTCAGGAAAGAAAATAGTACTAATTTTTTAAAATCCCTATTTTAGTTTCAATTTTATAAATTATTTAAAAAATTAAAATGAAAAAAATGAGAGATATATATAATTTCATTAATTAAATTACATTTTTTTCTCTTGATTACTTTATTTTATCTTTAATGCAAAATAATTTTGATTTTCCTTTTTTCTATTATTTTTCTTTTTTTTTAAATAAAAAAATATAATCTCAATTTATTTTTTTTAGTTATTTTCTTTCTTTTTCTTTTCCACATATCCAAACAGTGTGTAAAACTTCACAGCAACTTGGATTTTTTAATTCATATACATTGCAAGTGAAATTGAGGAGCAAAATGGAATATACCAAGATTAACCAATAAGGTGAAAGTCAGCACAGCAGGAGTAAATAAAACGGAGGTTAGGTGACCATCAGCTGGTAAAAAGGCTATCTGTCAGAAGATAAGATGAGCTGTGTGCTCGCAAATGACAGCTGGGTAAGCGTTTGGCTAATGTAAAGAGAGCTATGGACATTGGACCATGGTCATGGTGGCGTCATGGTCAAAAAAAAAAAAGAAAAGCAGAATATATTGGTATTTAATAAATGTGTTTTTTTTTATTAAAAGAAAAAAAGAAGGCTAAAATTGTAATATTATGGATAAAGAGGACTTTGACTGGGAGAGCGTGGCCCAGACATCACGGCGCTGCCCCGACAGAACCACTTCCTAGCTGGCAACTCAACTGGATAAGCATTTCAAAATAGAAAAGCAAATGCTGTGACTTCACATCAGACAATTACTCACGTGGTTCTTTCCCGTTTACATGATTGCCATTCCGTTTTGGTATGAACAAGGATTAATGCTCAAAATGTTTGCGTGCCTATGTTACGATTTACCAATTATCAAATGTGGACTTCGTCAAATTCTAGTAACGACTTTTCTCTGATATGGCAATGGATTATAGTTTGATGGGTATTTGATTCAATTAAATTTTAATAAGAAGGATTTAAATATTATATAATTAAATTTAAAATAAATTTATATTTAAAAAAATATTTGTAATAAATTTAAATCGAATTTAAATTTTACATATTGAGTAGTTATTATTCAAATTTATTTATATAAATATATAATTAAATATAAATATATATTTTTATATTAATAATTATAAATTTTATTTATATAAAATATAATTTAAATATTTTATAAAGTTATTAAATTTTTAAAATATAAATTATTAATCAAAATAATTTTTTATGTAAAATATTAATTAAAATATATAAAATTAAACGAGTGAAAATTTTTTTCAAGTAATAATAATCGGGTTTGAGACGATTTCAATTAGTTGACAATAAATTTTAATCGTATTTAGAATTTTTTAAAAATATTAATTGGGTTTGAATTTAGATACAGTGGTTTTCACGGATACCTGTTGCCATCCTTATTTTCCCTCTTCAATAAAAACCAATTTATTTTGTAAGTGAGTTGTTGATTTGTTATGCACTAAAAAAACATCTAAATGGGTAAATCAAGGTTTTTGATAAATAAAACTAATAAATGATAGACAATTGATAGATATTCATTGGCTGTTATAGTTTATATCAACTTTATTTTTAGAATTATTTTTTATCAGATGATAGTTAATTTAATATTTTTTCTTTAAATTATATTATTATTTTTTTAATTATTAATTAAAATTTTTGTGTCTTTAAAATAATTTTTTATATCAATAAATTATTTTAAAATTATAATAAATAAATATAAAATATTATAAATATAATAATTATAATGTTCTTTTTATTTATACTTACAAAATAATTATATTTTAATATGTTATATAATAAATTAATAATTATATATTTATTTCAATAGTAAAATAAATAATATGATATATATTTTTTTATTAGTTATTTTATATATAACAATAAAAGTCAGACATAATTTTATTAGATATTTAATATATATCAATTATAATCAGTTATCAACTATTAATTATTAGCCATGTGTACAACAGTTATTACTGAATGAATTATTTTTTATAAAATTATTAAATAAATTATTGAAATATAATATAATTATAAAATAAATAATATAAAAATCAAGTAAGATAAAAATTAAATAATTAGAAAAAAATATTTATAAAAATAAAAATAGAAATGTGAAATCGATTGATTCAATGGCAAATGGTGGGAGTAGCAAAGTTCAAAGCCTGAGACAATGACTTCTGTTAGTTTTATAGCTTCAGATAGTGGCGGAATAATTGATTGATGAATCTGCAATCACACGAGTGCTGCTGTCTTCATTTCTTCTTTTTAAAAGGCATTTTTGCTTTCTTTTTTGGGTTCGGCAAATCATTTTCTTCATAATTTTCATCTGAATTTGCTAATTTAGCCAAAATAAAAAAGAGAATTAAAATAAAATAAATTTATACATGCGCACTGTCCATGATTGATATGGGATCTGAAGGATTAATTCCTGAACATGCCCTACTCACTTTCGGACTTCAATTAAAATCACACTAAGATACTCAATTTTATATTTTATTTTTATTTAAGAATGTCTTTTTTTATTAGTAGATAGATACATACATAATTTAGTAATAAAAATAAATATTTATTAAAATTATAATAATTTTAATAAAATTTTTATTATTATATAAGTTATACATATATATATTATTTATAATTAATGTGAAATTTTAGAAGATTAAATTATAATTTTATTGATTAATTATGTGGAAATTGCTGTGAAATATATAAAAACTATGTAATGTGGGCACATGAGAAGGGAAGGGACAACGAGGATTCCAAAAGGACTTTTTCGTCGTCCATCTTCCTCGTTCACCAAAGCCCAATCCAGTGTATCGACCATCAACAACACGCGTCAAGCCCTCACTTGTCCATTTGTCGGACCCTGCCCACAGTCATCCCTCCTCCACGTTACCACGTGAGAGATGGGGAGAGGCCAGTGAATTGAAAACCAAAACGGAGGCCAAGGGTAGTGATTAGATTTTCGTCCTCGTGGCTTGTGGGACCACATTTTAATTGGTCGCCGCATTTCACGGGATAGCTCGTTCCTATCCAAACACCCGTTTGGTGGGTCCCAATGCTTTTCAAAAATGGAATGTTCCGAACCTATCTTTCACGCACCGATACGCATAGCACCCCTCCCTTCATCTATTTTTTTTTTTTTTAGATCGAAATATAATTTTTTACAATAAAAATAATGGAGACTTTGCTGCCGCAGCTTAAAAATGGCAAATTACAAATTATCTTCAATTGCAAAGTTTACCAATTGCCTTTATAAAAGTATTCAATGTAGTGCCTCTTTCCTTATCTTCTTTCAAGCAATTTGAACTCATGCTTTTAGTATTCTACAACGTAAGGGTAAAATTTCACCTATCTTATTGAATTCACAGAGAGAGAGAGAGAGAGAGAGAGAGAGAGAGAGAGAGAGAGAGAGAGAGAGAGAGAGAGAGAGAGAATGGTGAATGTTTATTTAATATTTTAATTATAGAAAATGGATAAAGGTTTTGATATTGCATTTGAATTTTCTCTATCATTTTTTTGGCTGAGTTATTATGGTAAAAAAAATTAAATAGTGCAAATTTAATTTCTTATTAGGCATTGTATCATGAGATAGAATTTTTATTCAACTTTTTATATTTAGAGGAAAAATTACTATTCTAAAAATAGTTTCTTAGAATTGCTTTGCCTATGAAAATCTCCCTTCAATTTATTTATTTATTTTATTCCTTCATTTTCTATATTTCTCCAAAATTTTACAACATGGCAGAGTTCATTAAACTACATAAAAGATATAAGGCCCTAAGCCGATTACAAGAAAGGGATCCTAGTTAAGCCCATATCCAAGCCCAAGAAAACAAAGACCCAAAACCCAGCAAGGAAACCATAGGCTTATAGTCAGTGAGTGTCATGGCCTACGGCCTATGTTGTGCTTAATTTGGTCAATATTCAGTGTATTTGGGCTAGGCCCATTTATTTTGTGATTCATGATCCTTGTATCTTGCATGGGTTTTGCCCATATAATATACAATATAATAATACAAAAAGTGAAAGAATAGCATTTGAGGACTGATTCTTCAAAAAAAAAAAAAATATATATATATATATCGATTATGATTCGGAAATGCAACGACGACTGGGCTGGGTTTATGGGCCATCTCCTCTCCTGATAATTTTTATTATCATGTGGGTTTTGAAGCCTCAAGATGATTCCTGCCTACTACTCCGGCTCCTTCATAACGTACTCAATAAACAATACTCATACGATTTGGCTTAATTACATTCTATAATAATTATGATTTATGTTGTTTTTAATGGAACTTTAAATCTTAAAATTGCCCCATATATATATACATATTTTAAAAATAACACTATCATTGCATACTTAAAAAGCTTATATGTAAAGACATATTCTTCCACATCCATTCAACACATCACTGGCCCCACAATCACATGGCTAAGATTGCACGTGTGTGCATATTCTATTGCCAAAAATTTTTGTATTATTTAAATCCTACAGCAATAAATAAATAAATTTATGATAACAAAACCTTACCTTCCTGATTAAATATATGCTTTAGTTATATTAATAAGAATTGGGTGTAATAATAAAATTTATTGAGCGAGTTAATTTGATTGTTAACTTAGTGAAATAGCTTTATTCTACCTTAGTTCGATTTCCCGCACTAATATGATATAATTAAATATTATTTTTACTTATAAGCGCAATGAAAGGAGATAGCGAGTTGTCAAATGGTTCGTTTCATTGAGTGTCATTGTGATATGTCCCTTTCTATAGAATTAAATTAAATGAGGACGTCAACCAATCACTCTAGGCTTGTGGCCTAAAGGGGTTATAACTCTTATACTCGAAGAACTCTCATTTATTGGATAAAAAAAAATTCACTGTAAGGGAGAATTCAGGAATTAATATTCCATGAATTATAAAATAAATATGAAGGATCTGATTGATATATATATGTCATATGTGCTTTAGCCTGAACGGCTTCTTTTATCTTTCTGTTTTCTTTTGTTTTCTTTCAATATTTTTATGACAAGAAAAAACTAATAAATCATTGGTGTCATGTGAATGAAAACTGCTTTACAACAAACCAATTCTTGTATAGATAAATAAATAAATTTAATAATAATAATTTTGTGGGTGCAAGTTATTTTCCATTAATGAGTTATCTTTAGTGAGTCTCTCCCTAAAATTGGTGAATTGTTGTTCATAAACAATGAATTTAATATATCATAATGCATCCAATATAGAGAATTTGACGCAAAACTTTATTTCATTTATTTAATTAATTATTTTTTGTCCGTAATAATCCACCATATTCAAACAGACAAAAGAACATGCGCTCTCAACAGAGAAATATGGCAAAGTAAGAAGAAATCAATAAGCTTTCTTTCTTCTCTCTTTTATCTTTAAAGGCTGGAGGGAGGCTTATATTAAAGTCTTGTTCTTTCTTTTCTTGTCTTCTCCTTCTTTAGGGTTTCTCACTTCAAACACAACAACTAATCATCACTCACCACCCATTTAATTAATGGGTCTTTGGAATAATAATCACTTCCCTGTCTTTTTAATTAACTGCAAAACACTCCAAGAATTAATCTAATTAATTAATTAAAGGGTTTTTGAGCTTTTTATATATTTATATTTCTCTTTGCTATTGTACAACTGGGAAGGCCAAAGTGTGAAAGTGGTTGCTTGCTGCTTGACTATGGCTATAATATATACGCATTTTACAAATGGCCATGGGCTCGAAGCCATCATCGGGTTTGATTAAATCCCATATGCGGCTTTACTAAGTTTGCCCTTTGAGATTTACGTACCAAAAATAATTTATTTACAGAAATATATTCAAGAAATTAACTTATTTTTTATCTAAAAAAAAATTAAAAGATTAAAATATAAATTTTATTATATCTCAAAAATTATAATATAAATTATTCTCAAAAAATTTTCGAATTTCAGCAAAATTTTATATTTTTCTTGTCTGATTTGAGGGAGATGCATGCATTTGTTAACCAACTTGGCGAAACTATTTGCTCGTGGTATGTGTTGTCAGGTCATCTACACCTGTGCATGTTGAGATCGTGAAATCTACAGAAATTTAAGGTTTATTATTTTTTATAATTAATTTCAATTAAAATTTAAACTCATATTACAATTTTATAAATAATCCCAATGCTAATTATAAATTATAATTAATGATTATAAATATATATAAAATTATTCATAAATGATTAATTTCTATTTTATTTTTAAGAAATTTGAAAAAAAAAATTATATTTATGTGATAATTTATATATTAAATCATAGATTTTCATTCATCAATTATCTTTCCCGATGTTTGAAAATTTCACTTTGTCTGAAGTTGCAGAGTGTAGAAAATAGTATCTAGTTGTTCCACTATAAAAAGAAAATCTTGATGGAAATCATTATTTCCATAGTTGAGCCAATTTTATAGGTTTCCAATTATCCTCTTTGTCTTTCTTGCATCGATCAATTGCCTATATATATAAGCCTATATAGCCACTCATATCATTATATATTCACTGAATCTTATTTATTTATATTTCTATTTCACCACTTAATGTATACTGCCTTCCACAGAAAACTCATATTCTATCATTAACAATTCTCCACGTCCCAACATGCTTAGTCTGAGTGGACTTAGGTTTGAGATTTCATTCTTTTAATTTTTCTATTTGAAAACAAAAAATCACCACATTTCAATGTGTTTAACCTGATTTAGTTCAGTAATTTGAAGACCCTTATTTTATGATTTATTATGAGTATGTGCATTAAGGCTGTGGGAAATCCGATGATGAAAAAATTGTATGATTATAAGATATAATTGGAGACATAGAGCTGAATTATTAATTACATCGCATGATCTTGAAAAAAAAAATATATTTTTTGAGAAATTAATTTAATTAAATTTAAATAAAATTTTTCTTTTGTTTAAATTTAATATTAGTAGTTCTTAAATGGACATAATTAAGTTTAATTTGGCCTAATTAGGAATTTTAAATATAATCCATTTAATTTATTTTCTAAAAATTAAAATAAAAAAATATTTTTTTTCTCTTTTTCTCTCCCATACAAACTCTCTCTTTTACTCGGCCCCACTCTATTCCTCATTTCTTATTGGTACTGCCCCCTCTCCCTCTCTTCTTATTAGTTGAAACACCTCACCCATATCCTAGTCTCACCTAAATTTCCCAATTCTAGTTATTGAAGTTATCTAAACTTTATCACCCTAAGACTTTAAACCCCACCACACCTTTCTCCCAAAACCCTATAAATACCCTACTGAGGGGGAAGAAAAAAAAAAGAGATTTAGAAATATTCAGAAAATTCAGAGCTATTTAGAGATATTGTAGATATATTCAAAATTCTTTTAGTTCTTGTTTCTTTTCTTTTCTTTTATTCAAGAAGATTTTCTTGTACGATTTCTTGAATGTTGGTTTTTATTATTTTCTTTTCAAGATCTTTGTCACATAATATTTAATTTTATATTCTTTGTCTTTTAATTTATCTTGCATGTTCATGTAGATTATGTAATTATATTTAATTTGGAGGGATACATAACACTACACATATTCAGTTTTTTTTGTCTCCTATGTTTTTATTACTTTTTGTTATTTTCTGAATCTGTAAAAATTTTAGAAAAATTATATTTATATTTTATACGAAATTTTATTAATTTTAGGCTCAATAATCATTGAAAAAGCTTTTGTATTTTGTAAGTTATGGCTGTTTGAAGTTAGGATTCCTGTAAAATCTGATTTGCAGTATACCTAAATTATGAAACACGTATCTCCCTTGTTTCTTAATATTTTTGTGTGAATCTAGCATCTAAAATTAAGTTCAAAATCTTATGAATCTTTTTCAATTGGTTTCGCATTCATATCTATTGTGGTTGGTGAGTTATGAATTTTACAAAAAAGTAGTGCGATTCTGTTACTAGGAAAAGTTACTATTTGTGTAGACTATTCGGCTAGGGTTTTGTTTGGTCCATAAATTTTATGATCTTGTATGATGTTTCAGCTGTTTTCTGTAATTTTTTCAGGATTTTTAGGCATGTGTAACTATTTTTCAAAAATTAAATTTCTTATTACTATCAATCTGTCAGAATCTGAGAATTGTATGGTTATACATGTTCTTGTGTGTTCTTAGGTTCCAACTGATATTTGATTTATTTTTCTATGTCCTTTTAATTTAAGAAGTGTTATGAAGTGTTTGAAATATGTTAGAGATCTGGACCCTTAGGTAGTTGTAACTAATTAGAAATCTTAACCCCTTAAGAGACTGGAGTTCGTATCTAATGCGAATTGTTATTAGTATTTTCTTATTTTTTTTACTTCCTTTATTTTCTTTAAGTTTTCTTTATTTTTTTTATTATAAACAAAATTGGCAAGTAGCTCTAAGATAAGTACCAAAGAAGACATTTACGTAGAACTAAACGGGAGTAAGTCAGAGATATCATTACCATACTAGAAGAGAATACCTTTTTTTAAGGGTAGCTTGTCTTAATGACAACTATAATTACTAATAAGTAAGTAGCCCTAAATTCTAAGAATAACTGTTAGCATGAAATTGTAGTAATAATAGGATTTTTATTTGGTAAATTAAAATTAATTTTATTTTTAATTTAATCAACTTTTGCATGTAATTAGTTTAAATAAATACTTGGTAAATTAAAATTAATCTTGTTTGTAAATTAAACTAACATTGGCATATAAAATAAATTTAATTTAATACTTGGTAATTGTAAAATAAATTAGCACTATAGAAATCTTTATTAGGTTGTGATTATTTGGGCATTATGTGATATCAAAATAAATTATACATATACATAATTAATTTAGTTTAATTGTCCTTAGGGTAACTTAGTAAAAAAAAATTAATTAATTAATTAGGTTAAATAGAAACTTAGGGTTGTTTGAAATTGAATTTGTTTGTAAATTAAATTCTCAATAATAAATTAATTTTAGTCATCCAGTAAATATTATTTAAATAATTAGCAACCCCATAGATGGAAATTAGTTGTGCATAAAAACTGCTTGTAAACAACAATATTTTTATGAATTACTTGAGTATGTAGGATTCGAATTGCATTTTTAGGATAAAGTTTAATAGATGAATAATAAATAAGACTTCTAGAAACATTAGTGGAGGACTGGTACTTGAATTAATGAGATTAGACCAGGCATAAGGGGTGTCTAACACCTTCTTTTTACGTACTTACTATCCCGAATCTAGACATTTGTAACACCCCTAATTTTTTTAAATTTATTATTTTATGGGTAATTATTTATATTTTGTTTTATTTAAATTTTGGGAAATTATTTAAAATTTTTTCGAATTTTAGAAATCGAGTTTGATTTTCTGAAATATAAAACTTTGATGATTTTTAAAAATTAATTTAAAGATCACGTGACAAAACTAAAAATATATTTGAACTCTACGAATTTTTTTGAGTTTTTCAGAATTTTTTTTGAAATTTTTGGGCCTCGTTTTCGGTCCCAAGGCAGAGTAAAAATTTAATTTCAAGTATCTTGAATCGAACTGACCAAATTGAACCGGATTGGGTCGGACTGATTGAATCGGACCGGCCTTTTCCTTTTTCTTTTTTCCTCCCGCGTCGTGCGACCCTCTCCTCTCTCTCACCGGTTTTCTCTCTCCCCTCTCCGCCCCTCGCAGGCCAACCGCCACCCAGCCCTCCCCCACACTCTGGCGCACCTCCCCCGCCTCTTCCATGCAGCCGGCAAGCCTCCAGGCCGCCGGAAACGTCGATCGAAGCCCACCCAACGCGCGCACACCGTTTCGTCTTTTCGGCCAAAATTCGGCCGATCCGGCCACCGATCGAACCATGTCTTGTGTCAAAACCCATAAAAATCCATCAAGTGGTTTGCCCAATTTTTGTCCAAGAAGTTTTAGCTCATTTCAACTTTTGGGCTAAATTTCTCGCAAATCGTGAACCCCACGAGAAAACCGAGAGTACCGAAGTGCTCCACTCATTGAGAGCTTCGCGGCGATACCAATTTTAAAATTTTCTGACACCGTTTTTCAATAGGTCCCGCGAAACTTTGTAGTATTTTTCTGAGTATTAAATGAGCTTAGAAAATTCCGTAAAATTTTTGTACTAACCCCTGTGTTGTGGGTTTCGTGTAGGTACCTTTAATTCGCAGAAATTCAATGGTTGCCCAGGTATGTAAATTTCAGGCCGGACAGACAGACTACCGAAAAAGACTCGGAATTGGGTAGAAATTTTGGCTACCCCACCATTGTCAGTCATCCCGAGTGCATTCTCGGGGTCAGAATCGGCATAGGTAAACCCGAACCTTACTTTTTCTTAATTATCTAGTGCTTGAATTAGATTAAAATCTATAAAATATTCGTGGTAGCTTAGAAAATTATAATTCCTTTTGCCTTAGCTTAATAATAATGCTAAGGACCGCAGGGCAAAGTTTTAGAATTTTTAGAGTTTATTTGGTAGTTTTTGCAAAAAAGGTTAATTATAAGGACTAAACTATAATTTTCTACATTGTGATTGTTGACTGTTTGGATAGGCCCAGGAGGGGGCTATGTGATGTGATTGAGTTGTGGATGTGTGATTTGTGGATATAGAAGTGCATTTTGAGCCCTTTTACAGATTGGGTAGGTCCTAGGTATAAGGGAGATTTTGTCGGATTTTCGACACGACTTAGGGTGTCTTTGGTCTTTTCCAAGCTTGTATCAAGTCAAATATATTAAATAATTACTATGAAATTGTCAGGTGAGTAGGGACAGCTTTCCTCCTCTGCCCAGCCGCCACATTGACCTCAATTTAAGTCTGAGTAAAATATTAATTTTAATTGTAATTTCGATATTATTATATATTTAAGCATGTCCATGCATCACTTATAAATATATATCTATGTAGTTAAATATTAGGCATGATTTATGTTGAATTTTAAATTAATGAAGTGTTATGGCTGTTGTTTATGGTAATTTGGAGCAGTGTGTGCGCGTTGGCGTGCGTGTGGTATGGTATTGGATATGGACAGGACGGGTAGACACGGCTTAAGAGACACTCGCTGGGACTCGGTCCTTCAGGGTAGACATGGCTTGAGAGACACTCGCTGAGACCTCGCATTTGGTTTATTAAGCGAAAGTCCGGCTTGAGAGACACTCGCTGGCAGAGGTTAGATTAAGAGGGCTGTATAGGGGATCAGCTCCCATATATGTATTGCTTGACAGTGTTGGGTGTGTAGTGCTCCAAATTGCCTTTTTGCTGTTATGATATGAAAATTATGACGATGTTGCATTTCACTCCACAGAGTATATTAGCTTTAGATAGTTATAGAGATTATGATTAAAATTGGTATTTTACTCTCTGAGTCGAATACTCACTCCTGTTCATCTATTTTTTCAGGCTACAGGGGATTATTTGTTGTGGCTAACTTGCTCTTCTTCTTCGCAGGTCTATTAATAGTATTTAATGTATTTTGTACAATTGAGTTAAATTTTAGACTCTGCATGTGTTAGAAACACTTATTTTTATTTTGCGCCTGTATTATAAAAGTTATATTGGACTTGTAAAATTATTAACTGTATGCATGATGGAATTGGATAAGGGAGCTGAACTCCTATTTGAGTTATGACATTTTGATTATGTGGAGGGTGAGCTGAGCTCCCCAATTTATTATATATTGTGTTTACAGGTCGGGCGAGTCAAAAACTTTCCGTTAAATTGTCCATTTTATAGCCGGACTCTGTTCGGTTGAATTCTTGAAATTGGGCCCAAATGAGCCTTAGAGTTGGGTTGAGGAATAGTTAGGCTTATTACCGGCCTCGGGGGCTTTAGGCTGGCCAGGTCCTAGTGCCGGTTCGGCCCATAGGTTGGGTCGTGACAACATTGGGCTATGGTAATGACGATTGTGGAAACTCTGTAAGGAGTAAGTTACCATCCATAACCCCAAGAAGAAATACTGAATATGTCATGGTTATTACCTGGATGGTAACTCCTGTCTATCTATGCCTTAATGGCATAAATTTTTAGTACCGTGGTAGTATTATAAGAAGACGATACTTACCAGTGGTTTGATTCTATTAGAATTGTATGAAATGCATGTCTAGAAAATATTGTCTAAGGAGGTGGTGCTTAAGTAAGACCATTGTGACTCCACCATCTTTCCTGGGCATTACCTGATGAATTTTATATAATTCTAGTGAATGATATTTCGCCTTACGCCTTACTACGACCCCCCTATCTACATAATTGAAGGTATATTACTTATCTGGCAGACTTAAGTTTGAGTCTCTATTTCTCTAATTGTCCTATTAAAAAAAAATTACTGCATCCCAATATATATTCTTGTAAAATTATTTTTTTTTTAATTTTAATAATTAGAATGATAAAAATATAAAATTTTGAATATTTTAATTCATTTAATTTTGAATTATGACTTAATTTCAAGATTACGTAATTTTACATATAATTCATTGATAATCACTAGCTAGTATATATATATATATATACTTTAATTGAAGCTGTAAAAAGAGGGCATATTTCTTATGATTGTTCTCATATTGAAACTGGGCAAGAGTGTTCCTTGTTGATTAAATTATGAATTAAAAAAGGGGATGATTACCATTACAAGATTTGGATGAAGCAGAAGAAATAATTAGGTTAATTGGTTTGATAAAAGTTGTCAAAGGCTACTAACTCATAATGTAATCTCCTGCATTCAATCAAGGGAACACTTTGTCTATTTTTATGAATACAATGCTCATAGATTATGAGTATACATATTTAAACCCATAAAATTAAAGAAATGTATTACATTAGTTAAACCTACTTATTAGAGCCTCACTTCTCAGGCTAGTGGGTCCCTAATAGGCTACTAACCCTAAGGTTGAGTGTGTCTTTATTTTCCTATTTGAAAATTAGAATTTTAAGAGAATTTAATTCAATTAATTTTTTTAATTAATTTTTATATTTAAAATTAAAGAATTCAATTTCATAAAAATTAAGTATGATTATGTGAGAATTCGATACTTATAAATAATTTATTTTAAAGAATGCTATGGGACAAAGAGTATTACACATAATCATTCCATTCATCTTTTGCCTAATCACCAACCATTATTGTGATTTGCATCTAGACATGTTAGAACAAGCCCAACTTAAATATTTTAAATTTTCATTAAAATATATTGGCTTCTAATTTCATTGAAATTAGAATAAAAAAATATAAATAAAGAAATAATCTCATTTTACAATAACTCATTTATTATTATTATTTTTTATTAATCTGTTTCTTTTCTTGTCTCAATTTGGCATCCATCATTGTCAAGCGATGACAAAGAAAGCCAGGACCAGACCAGTCACCTTGACTAGGAAGAAACATCTAAAATTAACCTCGTGGGTTTCGTATATAATTAATAAATACACACTCAACATTGTCATCATCTACACCAACCTATAATAGCCCTGTATTTATTATTATTATTATTATGATCCTGGCAAAGGACAATGGAGGGTTCAAATTTGTCTCTATGTATATTGTCGCTTAACTTGATAGAAGAATAATATAAAATGAAGCATTTACTAATACAATTGAAGCTGAACTGTCCCCATTATTGTTGTTCAGTAAAAAAAAAAATATATATATATTATCTTTATTAGAAATTAAAGTTAACCAATCTGTTAAGTTAACTTGTTCTAGCTAGCTACCAAGTCTTTGTATAATTACAAATTCTTAATAATTAATAAACAACATAAAATAATAAAATAAAATTTTATTTGTGTTTGGTTAAGTGTCCACTTCTTAATGTAAAAGATAGAAAATTCAAGCTCTTTTTCTTTTTAAAGTATATTAAATACATAAAGCTACTAGCTTAAGAGAGAGAGAGGAAAGAAATTTCCAAGGCATTATATGATCTGTTTGATTGAACAAAAGGGGAATGCCTCTAAGGCTTATCAAAACTCAAGTTTCTTAGATGGTCTCATAAGTATATACACATCAGTTTGAGCACACAAAGAAACAAGATGTTTTATAAATTTATTGATATAATAATTAGTTCCTCATCATCCTAAGTGCAAGTGCTTGAAGCTCACCCAAGTCTGGCTCGTAAGGTTTTTTCTTGGTACAAGATTGGAATGAAAAATCTTCGCTGTTGCTTTGTATATCTTGCATGCTTATGATCCCATCATTGCTATGCTCAACAGATTCCAGTGAGCTCTGTGGAGAGATTGGATTCATCATACAATTATAAGCTTGATGATGATAATTACTTGGAAATGATGATTGAACCCCATACATATTTCCTTGCCATTGATTCTCTATATTGCGTGATGAGTCGACTAGATTTTGTGCCAGCTGAGCTTTCACTTGCATCAATTGGGCTTGCAAGCATGCTACCTGGGAAAATTTTGTAGATTTATTATTTATTATTAGACTTGCCAAAAGCTCACTTACTAGAGAGCTATATATATCGCTATATCATCAAGGAAAGCTGGAAAATTAAGGCATGCTTTGATGAAAATTAAACTAGTATTTAGATTTTGATGATACCAACAATATGGCAAAATATAAGAAAATACTCAACAAGAGTTTAAAATATATATATATATATATATATATATATATATATATATATATATATATATATATATATATATATATATATATATATATATATATATATAAGAAAGTAAGGTTTAACTATAAATATGATTTTATTAAAAAAATTAATGTAGGAAGAACTGATATCAAATTGCATAAAATTCTGGGTGGATAAGTGATGGATGAAAATCAAGATGAAAAGAGTATGTAATTTAAAAAAGAAATATATAATTAACATTTATATTATAATTTATGTATATGTGAAAATATATGGGATAAAGATTTCAAGAAAAGAAAGTATATAGATATAGGTAGGCAGGTAGCTTGGAAAGAACCTGTTGTTGCAAGGCGAAAATATGAGCAACACATCCATAAACTGGGTCTCGAATCCTCGCTTGAGCTTCGTAGGCGATTGTGACCACAGCCTCACAGCGATCAGCTGCTGGTACATGCAAAAGCAGCTTGGAAACATTACTAGCACCAAAAACCTTGTGAATGGCTGCAAATCTAGCAGGCCCTTGCTCCGAGCAAAAATAAGGTGCAAAAATACAATCCGACGCGCATTTTCGCCGGAGAAACTTGCATGCTCCACAAGGAGAACCGGTGCCACTTCCAGATGATGCCATGGCAGTGGGAAAAATAATAATAATAATAATAATAATAGAGAGAGATATGGAGAATCTTGAAATATAATTTAGGCACACGAGCACACTAGGAAATGGTGCAAGAAAATAAGGCTATAAGAGGGAGGGAGAGGAGGGGGGGTCTTAAGGGTGGAGGGTAGGGAAGTGGGTTTTGGGACAAAGGGACATAAAAGGGAGGGTGCTTATAAGAGAAGTGAATGGGGGACATGGAAGGTCTTGATGTAGGGTTCTAAGGGAACATTTGCTAATGGTTGATGCAATTTGAGGCTTATATTTTAATCGGACGGACCATCTTATTATATGAGAAATGTTTAGTTTCCTTTTTTTTTTTTTTTTTAAATAGTTTTGCTTTTGGAATTTCAAGTTCGTTTTATTTTAATAATATTAAGTTGAGTATTATTTTCTTTTTTCCGCCGAACGCCGCACCTGGGAACTGCTGCTGGTTGTCGCTTTGTGGCTCTCGGCCTACAGCCACCTGCCGGTTATCTCTACCGACAACCAGTCTACTAATTCAACACTTCACTTTTGTGTTTTTATAGAGAGCAAATTTTATTTTTTACTTTCGAATGATTATTTATGCCAGGAGTGGGAAGTCTGCGTAGCCCAATTGGAGTCTTCCTTTTAAGTATTAATTAAATTCTTTTTCTTACTTTTATTAAACATTTAGAGAAAAATTAAACGATCCTAAAGAGCGATTGCAGTGGAAGCAAAGTTGGTGAAATTAGTGTGTTACCCTCGTTTGTTTTGCCTCCAATGTGAGAAAGAGACAAAGAAAAGGGAAAAAAGAAACAATTTTGAAGATAGTTTGAAGTGAGAAGTATTGGCAGGATCATCAGCATAAAACATCAAAATGCACGATGCACCCACCAACAAAACGTGATAGATCTTCAGTAGATTAGTGTTGAGCAAGTTTTTAGAATCAACTATCTATCTATCTATGATTGATATGCCATAAAATCTGATATGATGATATTTCTTTTGTCTTTATTTGACATTGCAAACATGTTTTTGAACAGTTCATGCACTTCACTTTAATCTTGGACCACATTTTCAAATAAGGTAATTTTCACTTTGAAATTAAGGACTCAAATTCTCTTTTAGTAATTAAAAAAAAAAAACGGCAAATGAAAGTGACATATGTTTTAGCAATCACTTTAAAAGCTGATTAAAAAACAAGTAAAGGAGAGTGAAAAAGAGGGCGTGACAATGGTGAAGGGAGAAGCAGGAAGAGCATGGAAGAAATCGTCATCCTTAACAAAGGAAAATGGATGTTAGCACCTAAAAAAGCAGAAATGAAAATGATGTTATGTTAGTTCACTGCATCACATCTTCCTTGCCAAAATGCCAATGCCAACCCACGCAAGTTTCAGTATCTAATCACCCCCCATGACATTATCATCATATTTTTTGGATTCTGGAGTCAATTTTACCACATCATCCTCTCACATGCAGCCTTATCAAATTTCAACTTCACCTGGGATTTCGATTTCGAAGAGTCGGTTCTCAAATTATGAATTGAAGTCCAAGGTCAACCAACATAGCTGCCTCCAATTAAGGAAACTTCATTTTATCTGTTCGATTTAATATTCTTTGCCTCGTGTTGATCATGCTCGCATATGAAAATGTTTTAACGATTAGAAATCAAGGGTTATTTATTTATGTTCTTTCTTGTTTTCGCGTGACCACGCATCTATTAATCTCCAATTAAAAAGAAATGGAAGACCTAAAATGCTGTTGATCTTAAATTCGGACAAATTACTCAACATAAACAAAGACAATACATACGCAAACGTCCAGTAAAGATTCCACAAACATCGTGTTGGTTCCAGTTATTCCTAATTCTTAGATGGACATCAACAGCAACCCCTGGCTACCGTCTAAAAGCTGTTTCAAGACATAGCTCGATATTTACAGAGGCATGGATCTTACTGACAAAGCTCATTACGACGGATGGTAATCGCCACCTGTTTGTTCCATAAAATGAAGAGTGGGTTAACTTACTAAAAATCACATTTCCATGAGGCTCAGGTGCTCATACGCTTGCATGGCTATGAAAATCCTGCTCCATCTAAGACAATATCCCATAAAGGCATAATAACCGCTTAATATAAAAGCTGATATTCTTCTCAAAATATTCTATTTAAACATTCCACCATGCTCATACTATTTACATAGACAAAACCCAAGTTTTTACTTCTCTCCAAAATGAGACCTTATCTAGACATAAATCTGCTTGCAGAATACAGGCTGGATTTCAAAATAATAATCTACTTGCATGCCATTCTACCCCCTAAGCACCAGGAAATATCACCCCTTGTGATGAAACCTAACCTTCAACAAGAACTGCATCTCATTCTAACCCCTCGGCACTAGGAAACATCACCTCTTATGATGAAACCTAACCTTCAACAAGAACTGCATCTTAACCTGTCCAACAAAATCACCTTATCATATAATCATATACACCAAATTGCATTAAGCCTCAAAAAGTACAATCATGTGAAACACCAAGGGCCTTGCCTTGACACATTTCAATTAGCTGGCAGTGCCTATATAACCTCTCAATTTTCACTATAGTGTCCAGTAAAAGATGGCCAATTCAATCATGTTGAACAACTTTTAGAATTCAATACATGAGAATGCAATATTACGAGTCCCATACAAAAATTTAAAGACTTGAGATTTATCATGTAAAATTGCTAGCATGCAGAGAACAACAAGCGATGAGTACTGACATGAGCAAAGATAGGACTTACTTGAGCTGTATTATAGACAATGTACTCATTATACATCAGCTCAGAGACCTTGACTTTTGATGGCACTGGTTTACCACAAGGAACAATGACATCATCGCTCCACTTCACAAATTCCGACTCCTGAGGTACTTTCTTGCCAAGTCCTTTTGTTGAATGCTTTCCTTCAGGAGGTTTGTCCATATACTGTGACAATTTGATTAACATTCAAAAGGGAGTCATCTTCAAGAACAAAAATTAATAAGTTACACCAGACTGAATAAGCCAATTTTTCCCAAATGCCATAGTTGAGAATAAGAAATGCTGGGGGAGCATGTCACCACTACTATGCAAAATACTAACAGGAAATAACAAAATTAAGCAAGCTAAATTCAAAATAATTAACATCAGATTTAACGAAAGCATGCACCATACAGTTGCCAATTCAATATCCAAACACAAGGACTACCACACACATGCATGCACACACAAATAGAAATGCATCATGGTATGTTAACTCACCATGGCATTCTTCAGCTCACAGACCTCTCCTAAGGCAACTTCACTAAGAAGCATTAATCCCACTGGATTTTTCTTATCAGTATAGCAGTACTGAGCACTCTTACTAACCAGGTCAGCAAAGTAAATTCCTTTACCAAACTGCAATATGAAAGTATTCAAACATCAGCCTTATAGATGACGACCACACAACAATGCACATGCATGTGTAGGGACAAATGTATTTCTGCAGCTATTTAACAGAAGGCGCACAGAGAGAGAGAGAGAGAGAGAGAGAGAGAGAGAGAGAGAGAGAGAGAGAGAGAGAACCATATATCCAGTTGCTGGAGCTTCAGGAGGAGCTATTCTAAGTCCTTGGCTAAGTATTCCCACGAAGTTAGTCAACCGAGAACCTGCAAAGGAGGTTTTTTTTTTCTCAGTTGCACATAGTCAACTAGTGGGTTCATATAGACCATGATGTAGACCAGATTCCAAGAAAAATAGGTGGCTAAAATTGCAACTTACCATGCCAGAGTAGCATTCTATTCTTGAGCTTTTTTCTGTAGGGAGCAAACTTATCAATTTCCCCTTTCCTTTCTAGTGAAAAAACTTCTTCCAGTTCAAGACTCCAATCCTGAGAGTATCAATAAAAGCTATTAACTTGTCAAAAAGGTGGGAAGAAGAGTTACAAAAGATAAGAGATGGAGAAAGTAAAAACTCATCCAAAGTTGACACACCGTATGAGTAGGAGCATGAGTATTATGAAGGTACTTCTCAATCAACCGGTAATCCTCACTATCATGAGGAAGTGGATTTATCTCACAATGAAGCTTCCTGTACTTATCATCAAAGGAGTCATCGTTATCAGCATCGAAACCCACTAATCTGGAAGCTATCTCAATATCCTGGAGTGCTTCTAACATTTTCACCTAAAATGTGAGCAAGAAATAGAAGTGTTATTCCTCATGCTGCAAGAGACAAAATAAATGGTGAGCTTGATTGTTTGGTTAACACTGTTAATCAGAGAGTCATTAACATAGCCCAACATCTTAATATAGCTTTAACTCCAATTTTCAGCTTTCACATATATTGCATTAATGAGATTTGTCAAATTCCTATAATTTAATTTAATTCAAGGAAAAGTTAACTTTCAAAGAATAATTAAAAGATGAAGGTTTAGAAAGATGAGGGATCCACAAGATGAATGTCTTTGAGTAAAACATTTGCACCTATCAGAATGCTAAATGGCACACACACAGAAGGAGGCCCTTGCCAAAACTAAACACTATACCAATTTGTCAGTCACAAAATAAAATAGGTCAAAATTAACTTCAATTAGCAGACCAACCACAAAAAATTGCCAAGTGAAAAGACAAAAGTAACCAAGTTTCAATAAGTTAATGTTATTCAGCATTAGTGAGAGGCACAGAAGACGACTAAGTTGAGAATATGCAAAAAACCCAATTATGCAATTACAAATACCTTCGACTTAAAATCATCTTCATCTCTAATAACATGAGGATGAATAGAAGGGATAACAGTGAAAAATCTGTTGCTGGCGTCAATAATCAAGCTTTCTTTGATGGAAGGGTCATGTGTGGTACTATTTAATAAACTCTGGATTTCTGTCAATGCCTCAAAACCTGGAAAAACATAAAGGGCACTAATCAATTGCAACCATGTCATAGTTCCCATTATCTATTATGCACACTGCAATATGAATTCAATTAGAGAACAAACAAAATTTTGACACCAGAGGAAAATGAATGACATTTTCTAGGTAAATTACCCTTCTGGATATTATTTTTGCTTAATTTCCCAAGTGGCATTTCTGACATATTAATCTCAAATTCCATCATTGCAGCCCTGCAGAACACAAGATCTGATCTTCAGCTATAAAATTTACAAAACATGAAGGGAAAAACATACGATTGCTCTACCTGTATGCTTCCACATTAAAGAGCATCTTCATCAATTCCACAAGTGGATGAGGAAGTTGGCTGTCTGCGCCACTCCTATTTTTATGCTTCAGCTGTTTGTTAACTCCGTAGTCCTAACATTCAAACAGTTAAGAATAACTAAAAGAAATGATTACCCTCTACCTAAGCAGGAGCATTCCAAAGAATTGAGAAAAATGGGGGGGAAAACAGCAGTACAATGTCCAATGGGAAGAATTTGCCAGGTTTCTTCTGAAAATTCTGCTTTTGTTCCCATGCCTCCCATGAATTTCCAGTTTTCTCAAGGAATAAACGTTCAAATTCACTGACTGCATCTGATTTTGACATCTCTTCAAGTTTAATTCCTCCAATTTTGTCATTCCCTACACGACCCCATTTACGGAACACGTGACAATCTGACCCTTTGTCATCTTGGATTATCTGAAGGATGTAGTAGCTTTACATAACCAGCAAATAGAAGTCAGAAGTGGGAAAAAAGAGTATTTAATATTTAATAGTAAAAACTCTCATAGACAAGGCAACAATTCTGAAGTCCAGTCACATTGAATGCTCAACTCATGATCAAACCTAACTTAGCCCTAATTTCACATATGAACCCTTTTGCGTTATTCTGTTCTATTGCAAGTAATATCTCAAACCATATCCTTTATGCTGTTCCATCCTTGGCAGCTTGTCCTCCCATGTCTTCCTTATTATGATTTACATTCATTCATCTGCTAAAGTAATTCCTATCACGATTACTGACTAGGTGAAATCTACCCATTAACTAGTCTCCCACATCAACAAGTCATATGACATTCAAACTCAGGTGATGCAACTCTTAGCACCACTGTAATGACATGCATTTCAAATTTTAGTTAGGGTTAAGTGAGCCATAGACTGACATAGATTGAAACAGATCATCCTCCAGAAACTCAAATGTAAATAAATCTAAATGTTCTAGCTGTGTGCATTATGTGAGAGACATTCAGATAAAAATATCCAAAAGTCCTCTGAAAAGAAATTCAAATTTTCAAATAAACAAAGATATTACAGTTGCCCAGCTGTTAAAATTATTTAACATTAAAAAGACCACTGCCAAATCAGACATACCAAAAAAGGAAATAGAACAATACAAAAAGTTCAATAGCCAATAGTGTATCAACCAAATTGATGCACCGCACATTATGTACTAGACAGAAAGTTGGAAACAAGATCTTTGAGAACTAAGATATCTTGTAGAAGAATCATTTCCACTGATGATGGAAATTCCAATTAATAGGAATATCTAAAACACAGAAGAGTATGAGAATGGTTGTTGAACAGTTTAACTAGCTCACACAGCCAAATCTAGAAACCAATCCCCTTCAACAGAAAATACTTACTAGAAAATAATCCAATTTGTCTCTAGTTTTCAAAAATACGAAACTTCATAATTGCATATAAGATCATTTGCATGTCAATTGGCGGAATTGCACCAATTTAAGGAAAAGCCACTTCTTGATAAGGCACTAGTGGGCTACTCTTTGCAGATAACCTTAACAGCAATGTAAGCTGTTCTGACACATATTCAACATTATACTAAATTCAAAACAAGCAAAGCACTTGATCAGCAGCTTAATGTAAGCCATGCTGCCTTCACATTTACCTATAATGTTTCCGTTAGATTACCACCTCACCTTAAAAAGAAACAGAAACTACAGTGGTTATCTAGTAATTCCAGATCAGTTTCAGGTTTTGCGCAATTCAATTTGACAGATAAACAAACAAATGGATAGAGTAATATGGCCAAACTAAGAAAAGCCATAGCTATCATCTGAAAAGACAGTAATAGCAAACAGACATAATTTTATAGACGCACCTGTTAACACCAGTTGATAAGTCAGACATGTTCAAAGTAGTATTATAGATGCTCTTCCCATCCTCAAGAATGTGACCTGTATCTTGCAAACCAGAAGCTTCATGCACAGCACTTCGCCCTTTCACTTTGACAGTGACCATGCTAGAGGCTCCACCTACAGCTTCCACTTTGTACAAATCAAATGGAAGCTTTTTGTGTTTTTTAAAACATTCAACAAGGTAATCCTCCCTGACCATTGGCAATTTCATTCTCCTGCCAATTGAACCATTCAAAGTCAAATTAACATTAATAAATAAGAAATATATTAAATACCAGTTAATGAGAAGAATCTTACCTTGCCTTCCTCATCTCAGCATCTTCACAATCTGATACTCCACTTACAATAAAGCAGTTTGTATCTGTAATTTGATTTATCAAGCAAAACAACTAAGCTAAGGTGTCTCAAGTCACCAAAAATGCATGATTTTTCTGTGTTTGCAACAAACTTTCCATTAAAACCTATTCCACAAAGAAAATACCTTTCTTTATCTTGGCATGTACCTGCCCGCCTACTCCCTCAATTTTGGCCTTCCATTCTTCCTGCACAACCAGCACACACATAAAATGTACCAAATTAATTATGATGCATAATTTCACATATCTATGGAATTCATGGTCATACCACAGACTCCCTAGGTAATCCGGCAAAAGCAACTTTCAGATCTCTCAAATTTTCACTCTTTGAAGATGGAGATTGGCTGTTGGCTGCTTGAGTTCCAGAAGAATTCTCAGATGATGGTGGAGGCAGAACCCTAGCAGGTTTGTTACTCTTCTGTGATTTAAACCACTGCATGAAATGCAGTACATTAAGTTGAGATTAACAAAATCTTAGTAAATGAGACAAGTCAGTTTCCTACATTGCTTAGATATTGATTATTTGTGTCTTCTGGGACTTTCCACTTCCCCTTTAGGCGCTCTGGTTCATGAGTGGAATATGAACATTTGCTCCATTCTGACAGGAATCCATTGCACCGATATGTTCCTCCAGAATATCGGAGAAAACCAGAACAGATCGGGCAATGACCAAGTGCTCCAAACATCATCCCGTCAGCACTAAAAAGAATTAAATCAGTAAAAGTGAAAAAATGTATGAAAAGCATTCATGAAAATCCTTGATATTGATAATCATCAAGCAGTAAACCCACAGAAGAAAGATTCCTAAATTGCAAAATTAAAATTCCTTCAGAAGAAATTACCATCTGTCCCGCAAATCAAGTTCTGCTCCAGAAGAATCTTGATCATTTGCTTCAAGCATTTGACGCAACTCTGCAGTTGTGACATGCTTTCTAAGATTATCCTTTAAAGCCCACAATTCTTTAGATTGAGCCTCCAGTTTGCTTTCCAATTCCTTAGCAGTCTTTGTAGATGCAGACCTGCGATTTGACACATCTCCATCGGCCTTAGCAACCTTTGAGTTTTGATCATCACCATCACCACTATCTTTTCTACGTTTTATACCAACTCTGGAAGTCGATTGTTGCAATTCTTTATCCTCTTTTCCCTCAACAGCACCTGAGAAGAAAACTCTAATGAGTAAGAAACAGTCACACATATTTTACATTTACATATGTACATGCCTAAAAATAAGTATCTATAGTAGTTACTATAGCACTGGATAATGTTCTCTATATCATACCACTCTTTGCAGTAGAAGGAACGTCCTTAACAAGTGCATGAACTGCTGCTTGATCAGCAGGTGGGAGACTTTCCCATCCAGACAACTTCTCCACTTGGATAGATGGGTACAAATCCACAAAACAGGTGAAGTGATGCCAAGCCAACCCCTTAGCTCGTGGCTCTTCAGGCTTCGAGGATAAACGAACCTAATTGTATTTTTTTTTTAAATAATGTAAGTATCATCATTTAATCATTAGTAGCTATATTTATGCGATCTCATCAGATATAAGAACATTCAGAATATAGCAAAATCTGTACCGTGTAAATAAGGGTGTCAGGAAATGCCATAAGAATAATATTAAGACAACAAAACCAAGGAAATGCACAGGAATGTCTTAAAGTCATTATTATTTTCTAACATTAGGAAATTACTGCTAGCATAGATGGTCACAACTTCCTAATAATAAACAAGGTCACATTTGGCACAAGGCAAGGAAAATAAAAGGGTGAAATGTTACAGGAATAATTTTGGGATGTATTCATAATTATTTTAAGTGTAATGGGTTGCGCCTATGAATGAAAAGTAATTTTTAAGAGATAATAGTTAGACATGTTTGGTACAATGCTAAAAACTAATGCAAAAAAGATGAAAATTTTCATCATTTTAACTTTTTTGGCTAGCATAGTCATGTTGAGGTGGTAATTTTAACAACAGTACCATAATACAGCATTCATGGCAGGTGTGAAAATTTTCTTGCCCCGTCTATTAATGGCCTACAACATAACCCTGTGAAGTTAACATTAAATTTTACTGGAATGTTTACCTTGGAGGCTTGAACCAAAGACACTTAAAAAGAGGTGAAGAGAGGAAGAGGGGAAGCTGCCAGGGAGAAGGAATCCAACTTTCAACAAGAAAAAGAGGGGAGGAGGAAATAGATTAAAAATTAATTACTTGGTCCCACAAAAATCATTCACCCCAATGTGGGGAGAAATTGAATCTATAGCATGTTTACTCATTTTCCCTTTTCCAATTTGAAAACTTAACTTTTTAAACTATGCAAAAATGCATTTTAAATTTCCAATTTGCTTTCCCCTACTTTCTTATCTTTTATGTTTCACCCTTTCAAAAACAAGAGAGGATAAAAGAATGATCTTCCACCCCCATTTTCTATCTCATCACTTTCTCCTCCGCCGCCAGGCCGCACCCCCCCCCCCCCCCCTCTCTCTCTCTCTCTTCCTCTGTCTTTCTCTCTTCCTTCCCTTTCCCCATAATTTCTTGTCCCCAATAGAGCATAATTTTCCTAACCATAAGGGATTTGCTGCTACATGCTCTCATGAGCTAACAAAGGCAATCAAATGCAAACCAGACAACCAAATAAGCAACTATTTACATAATATTGCAAAATACAAACATGCTTTGCACTTTAGCCTTCAAGTGAATAATGAGATCAGCAAATCATCTAAAAAAACCAGTGCTCCATTATTCATCCACCATTTGCAGCACCCTTATAACTATAGGTCACTGAATAAATGGGCAGGAAATGCATTTTTACGTTACTTTACTCCGTCAATATCAGATGATTTATGAATATCTAGTTACTCAAATAGAAGAGCAAAAAGTGCAGTTGAAAGATAATTTCCCAAAAAACAAAGATAGAAAAATATAATTGGTCACCTGTCCCTTCATAATCTTTTGGTTGCAGCGCCTGCAAGTAGCACGAGAAGTTTGTGAAACTTCAATACCATATTCCATAGCACTGACAGCATTTGTATTTGAGGAACCACCACCCTCAACATATTTTCTGATGTTTTGCTGATCTTCCCATCGTAATGATTCTATACCTTCAACGTCATCAATCCTAAAAGTATGACAAATACATAGATGTTAATCATTGCAATCCATGTAGATTATATCATGTAACTGCCGTGAATGATACAAAACACTTACGATTTTATCTGTTTTGCTTTCTTCAGTATGCAACCAACATGGTTCCACATCTATTTAGAAAATAAAAATATATTAGGTTATTCCTTTTCTTCACCAATCACAAGGTGATTATAAAAAGAAGGGGGAACAAATTGCAAATAGTAATATACTTCAGATAAAAACAGGAAAAGTTCATGAACCCCTTCATTAGAGCAGCTAATTAAGCTTTCTTTGAAATGGAAGTGACAACTCAAAGTTCTAGTAGACTGTCCACGAGTTGGTTACATGTAGCTATGAGTATTGTTATTGTCTTATTGACCGTGTAAACTACTTTGTTTTAGATCAATATTTTTTTTGGGTGTAATTGGGTCCGACTAACTCCGCCTAAGTAGTTTGTACTTAGCCAGTCCCAAGCCTAGATATAAATTCTTACGTTATAAACGTTGGGACGTCCTCTACTTACGAAGTGCTGCATCGGAGCTCGGGTGTAGTGAGAAATATGCAAGGATGTAGGATGTCAACTGAAAGCGACGCGCTATGCCCGTGCCCAGGTGTGGTGTTAAATAAGCAAACGTTCCCACATCATGGACGGGTGTGGGTAAAGAAGTTAGTTCATAGAAAAAATAATAGAACAGATAGTGGAACAGAACACAAGATAGGCATAAAAAACAATAGAAGATATCATAAAAAGAGATCAATTAGGAAGGAACAGGATAGGAGAAGAATCAAGGTTGGTACTTGGAATGTTGGATCGCTTACAGGAAAATTAATGGAGCTTGTGGATACCTTGGAAAGGAGAAGGGTGAATATTGCTTGCATTCAGGAGACTAAATGGATAGAAGAGAAAAGCAAGAAAGTGGGTAATTCAGGACACAAACTGTGGTTTACCGGAAAGGAGAGGAATAAGAATGGAGTGGGCATAATCATAAACAGAACATTGAAAGATGCAGTAATAGCTGTGAAAGAGTAGAAGATAGAATTATACTAGCAAAACTAGTACTAGAAAGAAAAACAATAAATGTGGTTAGTGCTTATGCCCTGTAAATAGGACTAGATAGTGAGAGTAAACAAAGGTTTTTAGAGGATATGGATGATTTAATGCAAAGTATACCGAATGAAGAGAATGTTATTATAGGTGGAGATTTGAATGGACATGTAGAAAATGATAGGCAAGGTTATGAGAATGTTCATGAAGGTTAAATGAGGAGGGAAAAAGCATCCTGGACTTTGCCATGGTGTACGACCTAATACCAGCAAATACCTACTTTATAAAAAGGGAGTCGTATTTAATGATTTTCAAAAGTGGATAACATAGAAGCCAAATTGACTTTCTCTTAACCAGGAAGACAAATAGAGCTCTGTGCAAGGATTGCAAGGTTATTTCGAGAGAGGCTTTAACAAGTCAACATCGGTTAGTGGTCTTGGATGTCAAGTTTAGGAACAATTCAAGTAAGGCTAGAAGAAATATTGAAGCTCGAACAATGAATGGAGGAAGGATATTTTAATACCTATTTTTAAAAATAAGGGAGACATACAGAGTTGCTCAAACTATAGGAGAATTAAATTCATGAATCACACAATGAAGTTGTGGGAGAGAGTTATAGAACATCGACTACGTCAGGACACTTCTATCTCTCCCAATCAATTTGACTTCATGCCAAGCCGATCAACTATGGAAGCGATCTTTCTCATTGAAAGTTTAATGGAGAAATATAGAGATGTGAAGAAAGATCTACATATGGTTTTTATCGATTTAGAGAAAGCTTATGATAGTGTTCCAAGAAATGTCTTATGGAGAGTGTTAGAACAAAAGGGAGTATCTATTAAGAACATACAAGTGTTGAAAGATATGTATGAAGGAACAACTACTATTGTGTGCACAGTAGGAGGGGACACGAAATTTTCTTATCTCAGTTGGATTACACTAAGGTTCAGCTGTGAGCCCTTACCTTTTCACATTAGTTCTAGATTAATTGACGAAACATATACAAGAGAGTATTCCTTGGTGCATGATGTTTGTAGATGATATAGCTCTGATAGATGAGACGAGAGGAGTCAATAGAAAGCTAGAGCTTTGGAGAAGTACTCTAGAGTTAAAAGGCTTTAAGTTAAGTAGAACGAAGACAGAATAAATGCATTGCAAGTTCACTGAAGGCCGAAATGGTGATAGGGAAGGAATTAATTTGGATGGAGTAATATTCCCCCAAAGTAATCACTTTAAATATCTCGGCTCAATCCTTCAAGTAGATGGGGGATGTGAGGAGGATGTTAGTCATAGGATTAAAGCCAGATGGTTGAAGTGGAGACGTGCCACGAGAGTTTTATGTGATCGCAAGATTACCAATAAGTTGAAAGAAAAATTTTACAGTACAACCATAACCGGCCATGTTATATGGTAGTGAATGTTGGGCAATGAAGGAGTCATATGTGTCAAAAATGAGAGTTGCAGAGATGATAATGTTAAAGTGAATGAGTGACCATACTAGATTATATAAAGTCTACTAATGAGAGTATTAGAGAAAAGGTAGGAGTAATGCCAATTGAAGATAAGTTGAGTGAAAGGAGATTGAGGTGGTTTGGTTATGTGAAGCGTAAATATACGGAGACTCCACTTAGACAAGTAGAGCACATTGGGTTAGAGGATATAAATAAAAGAAGGGGTAGACCTAAACTGACTTGGAGGAGAGTAGTACAATATGACCTGGAAGCATTACATATTTCCAAAGATTTAACCCAAAATAGTTTAGAGTGGAGAAATATAATCCATATAGCCCACCCCAAATAAATTTTTTGAATAAAAGCTTAGTTGAATTGAGTTGTAATGATTAGCTTAAACTAATTCTCATTAGAAGGAATCAATGATTTTTTTATTATTATTATTATCTATTTGTGAAAATTAAGTAAATTCATAAAATAAATAAAATTGATGTGGTGGTTAGTTGTTGTTTTCATTTATTCTTATTATTTTTCTAACCATACAAATTATTGCTAAATTTTTTCTCTATTTCACATATAATTGCATATATTTTTGTTTGAAAAATATAGCTTAAAATATAAAAGAAAATTTTTATTGAATAAAAAATAAATATATAGACTCCTTAAATATTTTAATATTAATTTACTATTATTATAGTAAATAAAATTTAATTTATTAATATTGTTATAAATCATAATTTTTAAATTTTTGTTCAATTTGTTAAATATACAATGGCCCCTCAAAGAAAATGTCCAGCTCTGCCACTGAAAGAGCTAAACAATCAACAACTACAACTACTAAGTCTTAATCCCAAACCAGTTAGGGCTGGGTATGTTTCAAAACAATTCCGTTTCAATGTCCAAAGAAGTAAACAATACAAATTGGAAAACAACACAAGGCCAGATTTCAAAGCTTACACCAGCAAATCATTAACCAAAATAATAGAATGGGCTAGGAGGTCATAATTGGCACTAAACAATTTAAGCACAAGCGAATGTTGATTATAGATTTCCACAAGATAGTGGAAACCAAAAAGATGTTAAAATATAAAAGATTAGGTGAACAAATAGGCGTAAGAAAGACAAACTATTCCGCGACATAAAAATTACAATTCTTCCACTTGAGCTGCTAATTGCTTGCTTAATAGTTATTGAATGTACCTGAAAGTAAACTAACAAAACAAATTTTCGAGCAAATACAAATGCAAAATAAGCTATAGCCCAGAACTTAAGAGATACGTATAGAAGTCGTCAATATTGATAGTGGGAGTGGGAATAAGAAGAGATAACAAACAAAAAGAAAGCACCAAATTGATATATGCGTGCATGTATCCCTTATTTCTTAAATTAGTTCAAAAGAATCCTATTCATAAACAGAAGAAAAATGCTAGGAGACTAAAAGGACACAAAACACCAGCAAAGACGCACAATTGTAAAAGCGGTGGAAGCAAACGCAAAAAAAAGCATAGCGAACGTATAATTTCTTAAGCAAACAAACAAAGAGAAATGAAGGGAAATGGAAAGGCAGGAATTTTAGGGCTTGCAATGCGAGACAGTAAAAAGAAGGGAAAAAGGAGATAGAGATACAGAATCATACAGGCATGAAACCGTCGAATTGAGTGGCTTGGACCATTTTGCCAAGTCTGAGACTCTCTTTATCGATTGGTTTCTTGCAGGTCTTGCATGATGATCGGCCGGACTTCGCGTACTCCGCCTTCCATGGCTTTGGAGGGGTCGCCATTGCTCTCTCTTTCTCTATCTGTGTCAGAAAGAAGAGCAGATACTCTCACTCGCACTCGCACTCGCTCTCGCTTATATAGAGGTACGTGCGCAAGAGTCGCAGGAAGAATCTCTGGGTCTTTTGGAGGGCGTCTCTCGTAAGCTTCCGATTAATTTTGGGTTTTCACTTTGTACAGTGTCTGTGACTTTACTGATGCAGCTCCTACGCGGACCTCCATTTTTTAGCAATTAACGATCCGATTACGATCAATTTAAAGTTAAATTTTAAATTAAATTTAATAATTCTAATTATAAAAAAATTCAAAATAATTAATTTATTTTTTATTGATATCTAAAATATATTAAAAAAAAAAATTTTAAACTACAGTTTTAATAAGCTTCACCAACATGTAAATCAAAGACAAAACTAAATAAAGATCGAAGTACTCCATATGTGACGGCATTCCTGAGATATTCTTGTCTTGAGGAGCCAATTAATTTAAGGGCTTCTAAATGGGTTTTGCCATGATACCGTTCAAAATAATGAACTTCAAAATTTGTACTAAGATTGATTAATAAATTAATTTTAAATTAAATTATTATTTTAACGAGTCAAATTCAAAGTGTGCAATGTAAATTTATCTGTGCTGGGTTGGGTGACGAACTCCAAACATGCTGGGCATTAACTCGCCTTCTAATTTATAGCTCAGACATCATCTTTGTGTCTGTTAAGAGCTAACATCTAGAAGCCAGTTGGGTGCATCTATGTCAACCATTCGAAGTCAACTTTGTTTTCTGCAACAAGCAGAAATGCAGCTTTGGTTTATAGGGATTATTCAGTATTTTTGGAACACATGCTATCTCTTTGTAAATACTTTGCGTTGTATATCACTAACTCGTAAATTGATGTCGCAAAGTTAAGAATCCAATAGTTATGGGAAAATTTACCACAATTAGATCCCATGTCACCAACAGAATTACATTAGTACAGCTTGAAAAAGACTAGTTCTGAATTTCTGAGTATATAATTCTCTCCTAGTTATCTTCTGTTATTCTGCTGACACTCTCTTCCACAAACACTGCCTTCACAAGGAATGCGTTGATGAGATGATTTGAAACTTGAACATCTGTTAAGGGAGTTTCCAGAAGATGGATGATCCATTTATGCTTGTGCTAAAGGATCTTGCATAAATAAGTACTGCAAAGAAAGAGTTATAAAGTCAATTTCTCATGGAAGGATTGCTAAATGTCTACTGCAAGTAATCTCGAGTTAATTTACACTTACCTCAAATGATTTTCCTGATCTTTCATATTCTAGCATGCTCAGGGCAACTTCACAGCTTTGTGATACAATAGGCTCAGGATCCTTCAAAAATTCCTCAAGAAGTGCAATACTTTGTTCATCTAGAATAGTACCAAAGCAACAACTATTAAATTAAACAAAACAATGTAGAGCTTCAAAAGCTACAGTACACAGTAGAGGTTCAAGAAGTGCAATACTTTATTGATATTGATCTCCTGAGAACAATATGAGACTGTCAGATTACCCATCTCTATTCACTATTATGTTTTATCTTGGCATGTTTCACAAACTTCATAATGATAGCTTATCCAATAAGGGGATATTTCATACTTTTCTCATTTTTTGCATCATGTCTTATACAATCATTTTATATTTTTTTAATACTGCAGAAAAAGAAAAACTCCGCCTAAGTAGTTTGCGCTTAGCCGGTCCCAAGCCCGGGTAAAGGAGGAGGGTTGCGGTAGGTGACAACCAGCGTAAAAATTTCGTCACACCCTATGATATGGATTCAAATGATATAGAAATATGCAAGGGTGTAGGGCGTTCATGTGGTGTTAAGTGAGCAAGGGTTACCACATCATGGACGGGTGTGGGTAAAGAAGTTAGTCCATAGGACAGATAGTAGAACAAATAGTGGAACAGAACACAAGATAGATATAGAAAACAATAGAAGATATTATAGAAGGAGACCTATTAGAAAAGAGCAGGATAGGAGGAGGATCAGGGTTGGTACTTGGAATGTTGGATCATTTACAGGAAAATTAATGGAGCTTGTGGATACCTTGGAAAGGAGAAGGGTGAATATTGCTTGCATTCAGGAGACTAAATGGGTAGAAGAGAAAAGTAAGGAAGTGGGTAATTAGGAGAGAAATAAGAGTGGGTATAATCATAGACAGAACATTGAAAGATAAAGAGTAGGAGATAGAATTATACTAGTAAAGCTAGTACTAGAAGGAGAAACAATAAATATAGTTAGTGCTTATGCCCCACAAATAGGACTAGGAGAGTAAACAAAGGTTTTGGGAAGATATGGATGATTTAATGCAAAGCATACCGAATGAAGAGAATGTTTTCATTGGTGGAGATTTGAATGGACATGTAGGAAGTGATAGGCAAGGTTATGAGAATGTTCATGGAGGTTTTGGTTTTGAATGAGGAGGGAAAAAGCATCCTGGATTTTGCTATGGCATACGACCTAATACTAGCAAATACCTACTTTATAAAAAGAGTGTCACATTTAGTGACTTTCAAAAGTGGACAACATAGAAGCCAAATCGACTTTCTCTTAACCAGGAAGACAAATAGAGCTCGATGCAAGGATTGCAAGGTCATTCCAGGAGAGGCTTTAACAAGTCAACATAGGTTGGTGGTCTTGGATGTCAAGTTTAGGAATAATTCAAGTAAGGTTAGAAGAAATAGTGTAGCTCGAACAAAGTGGTGGGAGTTCAAAGGAGTAAAGCAAGTGAAGTTCAAAATGAGCTTATGGAAGCTAGATGTGGAGGCCAATGATATGTGGATATGGCATCAAAGATTAGAGAAGTAGCTAGAAAAGTACTTGGAGAGTCTAAAGGACATGGACCACCCTCAAAAGAGAGATGGTGGTGGAATGAGGAAGTACAAAAGAAGAGAAAAAGGGAATGGTATAAGAAATTACCTAAATGTGATAATAATGAGGCATATGACAAGATAGCAAAGAAAGAGGCAAAAATAGTCAAGCAAGAGCACTTTGAAAAGTTATATGAGAAACTTGGAACTAAAGAAGGGGAGAAAGATATTTATAGATTAGCAAGGAGTAGAGAAAGGAAATGTCAAGATCTCAATCAAGTTAGGTGCATTAAGGATAAGGAAGGAAAAGTGTTGGTGAAAGATGAGGACATTAAAGAAAGATGGAGAAATTATTTTAATGATCTCTTTAATAATAGTCAAAATGGTAATAGCGTGAATATAGATTATAGAACAATAGAAAAGAATGTAAATTACACTAGAAGGATTCGATCTTTAGAAGTAAAGGAAGCACTTAAGAGAATGAAAGTGGGTAAAGACAGATGAAATACCAATTGAAGTGTGAAAGTATTTGGGAGATATGGGAGTGGCATGGTTAACTAAATTATTTAATAAGATTCTAAACTCAAAGAAAATGCACGATGAATGGAGGAAGAGTATTTTAGTACCTATTTTTAAAAATAAGGAGACATACTGAGTTGTTCAAACTATAGGGAATTAAACTCATGAGCCATACTATGAAGTTGTGGGAGAGAGTTGTGGAGCATCGACTACGTCATGATACTTCTATCTCTCTCAATCAATTTGGTTTCATGCAACTATGAAAGCGATCTTTCTCATTAGAAGCTTGATGGAGAAATATAGAGATGTGAAGAAAGATCTACACATGGTTTTTATTGATTTGGAGAAGGCTTATGATAGTGTTCCAAGAGAGATCTTATGGAATGTGTTAGAACAAAAGAGGGTATCTATTAGGTACATACAAGTATTGAAAGATATGTATGAAGGAGCAACTACTGGACACAAGTGATTTTACGATCTCAATGGGATTACACCAAGGATCAGCCATAAGCCCTTACCTTTTTACATTAGTTTTAGATGAACTGACGAAACATATACAAGAGAGTATTCCTTGGTGCATGATGTTTGCGGATGATATTGTTCTGATAGATGAGACACGAGAAGGAGTCAATAGGAAGCTAGAACTTTGGAGAAGTACTCTAGAGTCAAAGGGTTTTAAGTTAAGTAGAATACATGCATTGCAAGTTCGGTGAAGGTCAAAGGATATGGAAGGAGTTAGTTTGAATGGCCCAAAGTAATCACTTTAAATATCTAGGCTCATCCTTCAAGTAGATGGGGATGTGAGGAGGATGTTAGTCATAGGATTAAAGCTGGATGGTTGAAGTGAGTTTTATGTGATCGTAAGATTCCCAATAAATTAAAAGGAAAATTTTAATGTTATATGGTAGTGAGTGTTGGGCCTTTGAAGAGTCGTATGCATCTAAGATAAGAGTTGCAGAGATGAGAATGTTAAGGTGGATGAGTGGCCATACTAGACTAGATAAAGTCCGTAATGAGAGTATCAGAGAAAAGGTAGGAGTGGTGCCAATTGAAGATAAGTTGAGAGAAGGGAGATTGAGGTGGTTTGGTCATGTGAAGCGTAGACATACGGAGGCTCCAGTTAGACAAGTAGAGCATATTAGGTTAGAGAATAGAAAGAAAAAAAGGGGTAGACCTAAATTAACTTGGAGGAGAGTAGTACAACATGACTTAGAAGCATTACATATTTCTGAGGATTTAACCCAAAATCGTTCAGAGTGGAAAAAGCGAATCCATATAGCCGACCCCAAATTTTTGGAATAAAGGCTTAGTTGAGTTGAGTTGCAGAAAAAGAAAGCCCACCAACCAACATGATTTTCTACCCGGCGTCCAATCAATTATAACTCACAATCAGAAGAATCATCAGACACATTAGAAATAAAATAATTGACGTACCAGCAATAGAACCAAGAGCTTCAGCAGCCTCATGTCTAACCATTGGATGCTCATTTACATCCTTAAGTATTCTGCTAAGTGCAGCTGAAGCAGCTTTGTTCTGCAACTGGCCCAAAACATAAGCAACCTGTATATTTTAACAAAACAAACATAAGCATCCAAAGGTTACAGATTACATTAAAAGTGATAAAACCCATGTCAGACAGGACAGAAATTCCCATAAATAATAACTATATTCAAGTGATAGAAGCATTCTTATATCAAGTAAACTCAAGAAATGTCTAGAACAGAATTCTCACCAAACATAACATAATTTGGGCAACTTAATATGTTTAACTTAAACATATGTCTGTTCATTTAAAGTCCCCTCTGATGGATTATGACATAACAAAAGCCCCAGTTAGCAGAAACGTATAGATTCAAGGAAGTTTAACATACCTCATGCTTAAGCAAAGCACTTTTTCCACCCAAAGACTCAATTATAGCAGAAACAGCTTCTTCTCCACCATGATTTCTAAGTGCAAAAAGAGCAGCATAGCGCTCATACATGCCCTTTTCTTCATCCAAGAGAGCTTCCCTTAACAGTTATTTAATATCAGTAAAAACAATCCCATCAATTAATACAAATGGCAAAAATTTATGGGTCTGTTTTGCATTACTATTGGAGCTGCAATTGAGAAAAGCACTTTCTTAAATATATTAGTTAGAGTATATTAAAAATCGATTTAAAATTAAATTTGACATGTTTTAGTCATAAAAACACCAAAATAATAAAAAAGCTTTTTCCAAACTACTTTTTCAATAGCATTTAAAAAGATGCTTTTTTTAGAAGGCTTTTTTTGACTCCTAAACCACTATGCCAAATGGAGTCTTTACCTTCCAGTTCCAACCATAACTAAACATACCTCAGCATAACAACAGAAAAACAAGAAGCAGCCGCAGCAGCTGGGTCAACTGACATAAAGGGTGATTTTTCAGTTGTAGATGATTCATCACAAGTGCCTGTAGCATTCATTTCCTCAATTCGCTTGAGAGCCAGTTCACAAGTTTCTCTAACCTCCTGAGCTGGATCTACAGACAAACTATTCTTCAAAAGAGGAACACTGCTCTCTAATCCAATTGCACCAAGAGCTTCTGCAGCCTGCAATATGACAGAACAAGTTGCATTTGAGCATAATTAAGTATTTATAACCAAAACAAAAAGGGGAAAAAAAAACTAAATTTAATATAAAAACTAACCTCATGACGAACAATTGGATGCAAGGAAAGATCATTTAGAACTGCTGCTAATGCAGGGATAGCTTCATAATCTTGCATTTGGCCCAATGCAAATGCTGCCTCATGTGCCAGCAAATTTGAAGAGTCTCTTATTGCTAAAATGGAAAGGGACAAGAAAAACCCTTATCAAAAAAAAAAAAAAAAAAAAAGCAGCAGCAGGAATGTGCGAAGAAAATTTGCACAAAAGCTGCCTCATGTGCCAGCAAATTCGAAGAGTCCCTTATTGCTAAAATGGAAAAAAAAAAAAAAAAAAACTAATCAAAGAATAAAAATAAGAAACAAGAACTTGCAAAGAAAATTTGCACAAATATCTCAGAAAGTTCAAAATCTAAGGCTATGGTTGGTTCAAATGAATTCCATAAATTTTGTGGAATTCAATTGAATTTCATATTTTGTATGTCTAGATTTTAATTCCATCAAAAGAGGTGGAATTTCAAACAAATTCCACAAAAAATTAAGGCAATAATATTTTTTTGGACTAAAATGCCCATCTTCCTCACACGCACACACTTTCTCTCTCTTCTCTCTCTCTCTCCCCCCTATTTTTCTCTACCTCTCTCTCTCCCCCCTATGTTTCTCTCCCTCTCTCTCTCTCTCCTCACTCTCTTTCTCTCTCTCTCAAACATTTATATCACTCTCTCTTCTTCCTTTCTCTCACACACAACATTTAAAATAAATATTTGAAACTAAATATCAAACATAAGTTGCACATAATTAAAATAAACTTATTCCTTACAAAAAAAAAAAAAACTTGTTATATTAAGAATATTTTAAAAATAAGAACAACTTAATTCTAAATTATATAATATTAATAAGCTTTATTTTTTTGTTATGAAGGATATCCGCGAAAATACGGATAAATGAACGTCAATTATAAAATTACCCAACATGAATTGTATGGAATTCAATTGAATTTTGCATATTAAGTTGTATCATTCAATCCACTAGAATTCAATCTAAATGAATTCCATCCCTATTTCATTTCAATAAAACGGGGTGGAAATGTAGTTACCAAATTTAACTGCTAAACTGAGACATAAAGCTTCAACAAAGACAAAAACGACAATTATGAAGTATTTTTTGGATATAGATGATTAAAGAGGTCGCCTTATGAACAAACAAAACAATATTTTTATGCTTTGGATGGACTAAAAACCTTCATAGTAATAGAAGAGAACCAAATCATAATTCAACCAATAAACGCTAATCTTGCTTCAAAATACGAAAGCAGTTAAAAGCCAACAATTATGTTTAAGGAATAACAGAATAAGAGCGAACCGTGAATAAGGGCGTTACGGGGAGCGGAGCCTTTGAGGTTGCGGAGAGAAAAGAGGGCTCTAAACCGTTCGGAGATGGGCAGCGTCCGGTCGAGTAACCGATCGCCAAGAAATTGCTCAATGTTGGATCCGGATTCGGTTGTGGTGGCGGCGTCCAAGGAACCCATGAATCGCCTAAGTTGTTAGCGGCGTTGAGTGGTGCTCACTGCTCACCTCCAGCTCCAGATTGCTGCTTTGCAATTGTAGTGCCAACGACCCGCTCAAAATCCGAGTCTCCTCGTAACGCTATTTGCCAGGAGGCAGAGTTATTTGAAGTAATGGTTTAGGACCGGTGTCAAGTTGAGGTTTTCAAATTATTTTTAATCAATATATTTAAAAAATTATTTTTTTAATAACAATTTTAACAGTAATGTAGATTTTTTTATTGAAAAGTTTTATATAAAAAATTGAAAAATAGCAAATTTTTATTAAATAATTAGTTTAAAAAATTAATTTTTAAATTTTTTAAAATTACTTAAGATTTTGTTTATTTTATAAAAAAATAATTTATATAAAATTTTTTTTTATGAATATTATTTATTATTTGATAACAATAATAAACTAATAATAAATATTTATATTATATATACATAAATATTTTTATATTTTAATAAAATTAGCAAAAAAAGAAGTTATTTTTATTAAAGTTAACCCTATTTTCTCTTTAATGAAAAAAATATTTTATATTAATCAATTTTTTCAGAGTTTCAAACACAAAAAAAAATGTGTAAAATATTTTTTTAAGAAAAATATTTTTCATAAATCAAATAGAGTCTAAGATTTATAAAATAATTTTAAGTTATTTTTTAAGATAAAATTTATGATTAAATTACTTTTAAAATGAAAATAATAACATTTATAATTAAAGTTTTATTGTAATATATATAATCACGACTGAATAATTATTTAAAATATTTATTTATAATAATAATAATTAATGTTATTATTATAAAATAAATAAATAACACATATTAAAAATTTTAAAAGTAAAATAAAATTTAGATATATTTTATAATAATGTATTTTCAATTATGAAATATATGAATATTTTTTTAATTTTTAATTCTAGAAAATTAATGATGCACTTTTTTAATTATGAAATAAATAAATAATTATTAATTTTAATTTTAGAAAATAATTCTCTATTATTTACTTGTAAACTTGTTTTTCATATTTTCTTTCTTTATAAAAATTCTCTATTATTTACTTGTAAAGTTGTTTTTCATATTTTCTTTCTTTATAAAAAATAAAAAATAAGTTTTAATGAATTTTTTTTATAAATAAATAATTCTTAAAGATTTTTAAAACATTCTAAAAATCCTTTTTTAAAAGGAAAAAATAAACTCAAATATTATGTGATTTTACAATTTTTTTAAATTCATTTCAATATATGAGGTTTTGAAATCAATATTTACGTGACAAAATATCTAACATTAAAATTATTGGTACGACATTTGTAATAAAAAATTTTTAAAAATTATTAATTTTAAAATAAAATAATTCTATATCAATATTTTTTTTATCTATTTGGCATTATATTTAGAGGCATTATATTTAGAGGTTTAAAATTATTTTTTAAAATAAAAATATTATTTTAAATATTATTAAAAAAATTATTTATAAAAGTTATTTTATTATTTTTATATTTTTATAATTAAAATCTATTAAATTTAATTATAAATTATTTTTTAATACTCTCTAACAAATATAATTAAAAAAATAATTTTTTCAACGAAAATCCTAATATAATACTAAATAAAACATTTAATGTGCTCTAAATTATTTTATAACAAAATGCCTAATAACAATAAAAATATTTTATAATGAATATCTCTACAAAAATTAATAAAATATCCATTTTTCTCTCTCCTTGTAACACCCCTAATTTTTAAATTTATTATTTTGCGAGTAATATTAATATTTTATTTTATTTTATTTAAATTTTAGGAAATTATTTAAAATTTTTTGGATTTTAGAAATCAGGTTCGATTTTCTGAAAATATGAAACTTTGATGATTTTTAAAAATTTATTTAAAGACTACGTGGCAAAACTAAAAATATATTTGAACTCTATGAATTTTTCTGAGTTTTCTATAATATTTTCGAAATTTTTGGGTCTCGTTTTCGACCACAAGGCAGAGTAAAAATTTAAAATTTTGTATCCTGAATCGGACTGGCCGAATTGAACCAAATCGGATCGGACCGGTCGAATCGGATCAGCATTTTCTTTTCTTCTTTTTCCCTTTCCCGCACGTCCCGTCCCTCTTCCTCTCTCTCCCGTTTTCCCTCTCCTCCCTCCTCTCTACGCCGCGCCGCCATTACCCAGCCCTGCCCACCTTGCCGGCGCTCTGCCCCAGCCTTCCCCCACCGCTAGCCGGTCTTCCAGGCGGTCGAAAACGACGCGCAAATAGGCGTGACGAACAGCACGTCGTTTCGGCTTCCCGGCTGAAATTCGGCCGATCCAGCCACCGATTAGGCCGGGTCTTGTGTCAAATACCATCTATACCTCAAGAGCTTTCCATAGACACCAAGAATACCAAAATCCATCGAGTGGTTTGTCCAATTTTTGTCTGGAAAATTTTAACCCATTTCAATTTTTGGGCTAGATTTCTCGCAAACCGTGAACTCCATGAGAAAACCGAGAGTACCAAAGCGCTCCACTCGTCGAGAGCTTCGCGGCAATATAAATTTCAAAATTTTTCAACACCGTTTTTCGGTGGGTCCCATGAAACTTTGTAGTATTTTTCCGGGCATTAAATGAGCTTAGAAATTTTCGTAAAAAATTATATGCTAACCCCCGTGTTGTGGGCTTCGTGTAGGTACCTTCAATTCGCGAAAATTCGACGGTTGCCCGGGTCTGTAAAATTCCGGCCAGACAGATCGACTATCGAAAAAGTCTTAGAATTGGATCGAGATTTTGGCTACGCCATCGTTGTTAGACGTCCAGAGCGTGTCCCAGGAGTCAGAATCAGCATAGGTAAACCCGAACCTTACTTTTTCATAATTTTCTAATGCTTGAATTGGATTAAAAAATCATAAAATATTTGTGGTAGCTCAGAAAATTATAATTCCTTTTGAATTAGCTTAGTAATGATGCTAAAGACCGCGGGGCAAAGTTTTAGAATTTTTAGAACTCATTTAGGTAGTTTTTGCAAGAGGGTTAAATTATGAGGACTAAATTATAATTTTACATATTGTGATTGATGACTGTTTGGATGGGCGCAGGAGGGGCTGTGTGATGTGATTGAGTTGTGGATATATGGTTTGTAGATATAGAAGTGTGTTTTAAACCTTTTTGCAGGTTGGGTAGGTCCTAGGTTTAGGGGAGACTCTGCCGGATTTTCTGCACGACTTATGACGTATTTGATCTTTTCTTGGTTTGTATTGAGTCAATTGTATTAAATAATTATAATAAAATTGTCAGGTGAGCCAGGACAGCCTTCCTCCTCTGCCCAACCGCCACAGTGACTTCGGTTAAGTCTGAGTAAAATATTAATTTTAATTGTAATTTCGATATTATTATATGTTCAAGCATGCCCATGCATCACTTATACGTATATATCTATGTAGTTAAACTCTAGGCACTTTTTATGTTGCATTCACAACTGTTAAAGTGCCATGGATATTGTTGTGGTAATTTGGAGCAGTGTGCGTGAGTTGGCGTGCGTGTGGTGTGGTGTTGGCTAAGGACAGGACGGGTAGACACGGCTTGAGATCTTCATTGGACACAGTCCTTCAGGGTAGACACTGCTTGAGTTCTTTGGTCGCACAGTTGGATTAAGAAGGTCAGATAGGGATCAGCTCCCATATATGTATTGTTTGACATTATCGGGTGTGTGAGTGCTCCAAATTGCCTTTTTGATGTGATTTGTATGAAAATTATGACGATGTTGCATTTTACTTCACAAGGTGCATTAGCTTTAGATAGCTATAGAGATTATGGTTAAAATTGATATTTTACTCTCTGAGTCGAACGCTCACTCCTGTTCATTATTTTTCCAGGCTACAGGAGGATTATTGTTGTGGTTAACCTGCTTTTCTTCTTCGCATGTCGTTTATTTATGTTTGTGTAATTCTGTTAACTCCTAGAATTTCCGCATGTGTTAGAAATATTTATTTGATTTTGGTCTGTAATATAATTACCATGATGGACCTGTAAACTTATTATATGCATGTATATTGAACTGGATGAGGGAGCTGAGCTCCCATTTATTTTTATGACATTTGAGTATGTGGAGGGTGAGCTGAGCTCCCCAATTGGTTATATATTGTGTTTACAGGTCGGGTGAGTCAAAAACTCTCCGTTGAAAGGTCCATTTTATGGCCAGATTCTGTCCGGTTGAATTCTTGAAATAGGGCCCAAATTGGCCTTAGATTTGGGTTGAGAAATAGTTAGGCTTACTGCAGACCTTGGGGGCTTTAGGCTGGCCCAGGTCCTAGTGCCGGTCCGGCCCATAGGTTGGGTGGTGATAATTGTGGTATCAGAGCTTAGGCTCCAGATTCATAGAGAAAAATTGTCTAAAGTGTTGGGAAGAGTCTAATAGGAGTCACATGCGGAATATAGGGTCCACATTCGTCTTGCATTATCATATTTGCTTCTAGTTTCTGCTTCATATATTGTGTATAACTATGAGTCTATAGAGCTGTGTAATATGCAGTTTTGAAATTTTGTGGGCTAATGCTATTGAATTTCAGGAAAATGCATAGAAGCGGGAGAGCTGCCACTGCACCAGAACCAGATGTGCCTAACGAGGTGTCGGCACAGGATGAGGCGCCTGTCCCAAGGAGGTGGGGTAGGAGGCCTAGAGCTGCTCAAGTAGAAGAGCAGCTGCCACCAGTTTAGGATCAGTCTTTTATGGCACAGGATCCCATGGACCCAATGGTAGCTACTCTAGCTGGTTTGCAGAGAACCATCGATATAATGGCACAGTATATGGTCCAACCTCCCCAACAGCAGCAGTCCACCGCATCAAGAGGAGAACATTACAAACAGATAATCAATTTCAAGAAATTGGTGCCTGGTACTTATGATGTGTCAGATGATGCCTATTGGTTTTTGGATTCCTGTAGACAGGCAGAGATGAAATTGCAGTTGACTGACAGAAGACTTATTGAGTGAGTGCAGCATGTCATGGGGCCTATGCCTAGACAATAGATGAATGACTACATATTACCTCGGAGGGAAGGTTTGTCATGGGCCCAGTATGTGGAACTGTTTATCAATCGATTTATACTAGAAAGTTTCAGAGATCAAAAGCAGTGGGCCTTTGAGGCCTTAAGACAGAATGGCAGGTCTGTAGATGAATATGCTACATAATTTTTGAAATTGAGCAGATATGCCCCTGCAACAGTTGCTACAGAAAACTATGAAGGTAAAGAGGTTCTTGAAGGGGCTTGAGAGGAGGTATGCAAACCTGGCCATGATGTCTGATCAGTCTTTTGATGTGGTAGTTGATCGAGCCCAACAGATTGAGATTAGCTACACTGGAGATGACAGTGGAAGAGCAAAGAAAAATAGAGCAAAAGGTTCTTCAGGTGTTCCTCATATGGGTGCTTCGGATAGCGGAGGCCAGAGTAATTGCAGAGGAAGAAGTAGGAACAAGAGGAGTGATTTTAGACACAAATCTCAAGGATTCAGACCTGGGTACGGATCCAGCAGTGGTCACAGTTCGGGGTACAATAGTTCTGGGTCTGGTTCAGGATCCTCCCTTGGAAGAGGACATTCAAGACCTTGTCTGATGGGTTCAGGAGCATGTTTCAGGTGTGGCCAACCAGGTCACTTTGCTAGGGAATGCCCCGTGTTCAATGAGCCACAGATGGGGTCACAGGGTTCTGTTGCAAATGTCCCTCGTCAGTTGTATCCTGGTGCTTCCAGTATGGCAGGCAGTCAGTTCAGTGGCCAACAGAGCCGAGGAAAAGGAGGACGTGGATTTAGAAGCAGATCAGGAGGTAGAAGTCAGTATCAGGGTTCTGCCACCCAAGGTAGGGGTCAAGCTCAGGTTTTCACCCTGACCCACCAGGATGGTCGGGCTTCCAATGCAGTTGTGGCAGGTATTCTTCTAGTCTATTCCTATGAGACTCGTGTTTTAATAGATCCGGGTGCTACGCACTCATTTGTCTCCCTAGTGTTTGCCATGAGATTGGGTAGGAACCCTACAACTTTAGAATGCCCTTTGTCTGTAGCTACCCCGCTTAGTGACAACATAGATGTAGATATGATTTTTCTGGGTAGCCCAGTAGTAGTGGATGGAAAGATCCTCCCAGCAGACTTGGTTCCTCTACCAGTAATGGATTTCAATGTAATATTGGGAATGGATTGGTTGGCAACTCATTATGCCACTTTAGACTGCAGGAACAAAAAGGTATATTTCTACATATCTAGTGTGGAAGAGTTTAGCTTTGATAGTGACAGGAGCGTGGCTCCATATAATTTGGTGTCAGCAATTAGTGCTAGAAAAATGTTGAGGCGTGGATGTCAAGGGTATTTGGCATTGGTGAGAGATACATCTGTAGAAGGTGTCAACATGAAAAATGTTCCTGTTGTCAGAGAATTCATGGATGTCTTCCCTGAGGAGCTTCCAGGGTTGCCACCAGGAAGGGAAATAGAGTTCTGCATTGATGTTGTACCGGGTACAAACCCCATATCAATGCCGCCTTACAGGATGACACCAGCAAAATTGAAAGAGCTAAAGGAGCAACTACAGGAGCTTTTGGACAAGGGTTTCATAAGTCCAAGCACTTCACTCTGGGGTGCTCCCTGTTCTATTTGTGAGAAAGAAAGATGGGTTATTGAGGTTGTGCATTGACTATAGACAGCTGAACAAGGTGACTGTGAAGAACAAGTATCCACTTTCTCGGATTGTTGATCTGTTTGATCAGCTTCAAGGGGCTAGATTCTTTTCCAAGATAGACCTGCGATCAGACTACCATCAGTTGAGAATTAGGAATGAAGATGTGTCCAAAACAGCATTCAGGACAAGATATGGTCATTATGAGTTCTTGGTGATGTCTTTTGGACTCACTAATGCACCTGCAGCCTTCATGGACTTAATGAACAGAGTGTTCAGGCCATTCCTGGACCATTTTGTCATCGTATTCATAAATGACATTTTGGTATACTCTCGGACCGAGGAAGAACACGTGTGGCACTTGAGGATGGTGTTGTAGACTTTGAGGGAGCACCAGCTATATGCCAAATTTTCAAAATGTGAATTTTAGCTAGAAAGCATCTCATTCTTGGGACACGTGGTTTATAGTGAAGGCATTCAAGTGGATCCCAAGAAAATTGAGGCTGTAACTGATTGGCTTAGGCCTACAACAGTCACTGAAGTGCAAAGTTTTCTGGGCCTAGCTAGCTACTATAGGTGTTTTGTGCAGGATTTTTCCAGGATAGCAACTCCCCTAACTAAGTTAACTCGGAAGAATGTTCTATTCATTTGGACAGATGACTGTGAGGAGAGTTTCCAGAAGCTTAAGGAGTGTCTAACCACCGCCCCTGTGTTGACACTACTGACGAGTGGTGAAGGATATACCGTGTACTGTGACGCCTCCAGAGTTGGCTTAGGGTGTGTTTTGATGCAGAATGGAAAAGTAGTGGCTTATGCTTCAAGATAGCTAAAGAGGCATGAACAGAACTATCCCACCCATGATTTGGAAATGGCAGCTGCAGTCTTTGCACTAAAGATCTAGAGACATTACCTGTAAGGTGAAGTGTGCGAGATATATACCGACCACAAGAGTTTGAAGTACATCTTCTAACAGAGGGATTTAAATTTGAGACAAAGGAGATGGATGGAGCTTCTGAAGGACTATGACTGTACCATCTAGTACCATCCTAGGAAGGCCAATGTAGTAGCAGATGCTTTGAGCAGAAAATCTTCTGGCAGCTTGGTGCACATATCAGCGGAGAAGAGACCGTTGATTTAGGAAGTACATGAGTTGATGGATCAAGGTCTGATCTTAAATCTTTCAGATGAGGGGGTATTGTTGGCTCATTTTTCAATGAGACCAGACCTGCGAGACAGAGTTAGAGTTTCCCAGCACAGAGAACAACAATTGATGAAGATCATAGAAAGAGTACAGTAGGGTGAAGGTGGTGAGTTTGGATTTGCCAATGATAGCGCTCTTATGCAAGGTTCCAGGATATGTGTGCCCAACGTGGACAATCTCAGAAATGAAATCATGCGAGAGGCACACTATACACTATACAATGTCCACCCAGGCTCTACTAAGATGTACCATGATGTGAAAGATAGCTATTGGTGAAATGACATGAAGAGAGACATAGCAGACTTCATATCCAAGTGCTTGACTTGTCAGAAGGTGAAGTTTGAACACTAGAGGCCATCAGGGAAGCTGCAAGAGCTCTCTATCCCAGAATGGAAGTGGGAGATGATTACTATGGATTTTGTTACTGGGTTGCCTCGTACCACGTGAGGATATAATTCGATATGGGTAATTGTAGACCGCCTAACTAAATCAGCTCATTTCTTACTTGTGAAGATCACATATTCTGTTGCACAGTATGCCCGACTCTATATTCGAGAAATCATCAGATTATATGGAGTTCCTACTTCTATAATATTTGACAGAGGGCCCCAGTTCACTTCTTGATTTTGAAGAAAGTTGCAGGAGGCACTTGGCACGCAGTTGAACTTTAGTACCGCTTTCCACCCTTAGACAGATGGACAGTCCGAAAGGATAATCCAAACATTGGAAGACATGCTCCGCATGTGTGTTTTGGATTTTAGAGGTCAATGGGATGATCAGCTACCTTTGGTGGAGTTTGCCTACAACAACAGTTATCATTCCAACATAGGGATGGCACCCTATGAGACACTATATGGAAGAAAGTGCAGGTCTCCTGTAACACCCCAAATTTTATTATTTATGAGTATTTTTGATATTTTAATTTTATTTAAATTTTAGGAATTTTTTTGAGATTTTTCGGATTTTAAAAATCGGGTTCGATTTTTCGAAAATATAAACTTTGATGATTTTTAAAAATTAATTTAAAGACCACGTGGCAAAACTAAAAATATATTTGGAGTCTACGTATTTTTCTGAGTTTTACTAATTTTTTCGAATTTTGGACCTCGTTTCCCCGAGGCGCAGTAAAAATTCAAAATTTTTATTTCGAATCGAACCGACCGAATCGGACCGGATCGGACCGGTCGAATCGAACCGGCTCCCTTTCCTTTTTCTTCTCCCGCGTCGTCCCTCTCTTTTCTCTTTCTTTTCTCTCTCCTCCTCCCTGCGCTGCCGCTTCTCCGCCAACCGGCCGATCCGGCCACCGATTGGACTGGGTCTTGTGTTTAAAATCATCTACTCGGCGAGAGCTTTCCATAAACACCAAGAACGCCGAAATCCATCGAGCGGTTTGTCCGATTTTTGCTCGGGAAGATTTTAGCCCATTTCGGCTTTTGGGCTAGATTTCTCAAAGCGTGAATCCCACGAGGAAACCGAGGCCACCAAAGACGCTCCATTCGCCGAGAGCTTCGCAACGACATAAATTTTGAATTTTTCCGACACCGCTTTTTCTGGGTCCCACGAACCGCAGGTGTAATTTCGAGCATTAAATGAGCTTAGAAAATTCTGAAAATTTATGTGCTAACCCCGTGTTATGGGCTTCGTAGGTATCCTCGATTCGCGGAAATTCGACAGTTGACCGGGTTTGCAAATTTCGCCGAATGCACTGCGGACCGAAAAGTCTCCGAATTGGGCCGAGGTTTTGGCTAGCCCCCATTGTCGACGTCCGAGCGTCCCTCAAGTCGGAATCGCAAAGGTAAACCCAACCTAGTTTTTACGTAATTTTCTAGTGCTTAAATAGGATTAAAAATCCATAAAATATTCGTGGTAGATTAGAAAATTACGATTCTTTTTGCAATAGCTTAGTAATATTGCTAAGGACCGCGGGGCAAAGTTTTATAATTTTTAGAGCTTGTTTGGCGCTTTTGCAAAAAATGATCAATAATAAGGACTAAATTGAAATTTTGCGTATTGTGATGGATGATTGATTTGATGGGCCCAGGAGGGGCTGTGTGATATGATTGAACTGTGGATATATGGATTGTGAATATAAAAGTGTGTTTTGAGCCATTTTGCGAGTTGGGTAGGTCCTAGGTATAGGGAGACTTCTGGGATTTTCGGCACGACTTAGGACGTATTGGTCTTTTTCTTTGTTTGTATTGAGTCAAACTTATTAAATGATTGTAATAAAAATTGTCAGTGAGCGATGCCTTTCTTCCTCCGCCACTACTCGGTGACCATCGTCAAGTCTGTGAGTAGAATATTAATTTTAATTGTAATTTCGATATTATTATATGTTCAGCATGCCCATGCATCACTTATATGCATATATTTATGTAGTTAAACTCTAGGCACGATTTATGTTGCATTCATAATTGATGTGCCATGGTTGTTGTTGTGGTAATTTGGAGCAAGCAGCGCGTGCGTTGGCGCGTGTGATGTGGTGTGGACTATGGATAGGACCAGGCGCCACGCTGAGTAATTGGGACCCGATCCTTCGAGGGGTAGTCATGGCTTGAGTAATTCGCTAGGACCTCGATTTGGTTATTAAGTGGAAGTCCGAGCTTGAGTAATTCAGGCACCAAAGTTGGATTTAAGAGAGTCAGATAGGATCACCCCATATGTTATGATTGATACTACAGGTGTGTGAGTGCTCCAAATTACCTTTTGATGCTATGATGTGAAAATGTTGTTGATGTTGCATTTCACTCTACAGGTGCATTAGTTCTAGATAGTTATAGAGATTATGGTTAAAATTGATATTTTACTCTCCGAGTCGAACGCTCACTCTGCTCAAAAATTTTTACAGAGCCACAGGAGGATATTTTTGAGGTTAACTCGCTTTCTCCTCGCAGTCGATTACTAATGTTTGTATAAACCGTTAAATCTTAGAATTTCCGCATGTGTTAGAAATATTTATTTGATTTGGGTCTGTAAACTAAATTATTATTTAGGGACCTGTCAACTTAATATGCTATGCATGTATGAGGGATTGGATGAGGGAGCTGAGCTCCCAGTTATTATTATGTTGATGAGTATGTGGAGGGTGAGCTGAGCTCACCAAAGGATTGTTTATTGTGTTTACACGTCGGGATAGTCGAAAACTCCACGTTGTAAAGTCCATTATATGACCGGACACTGACCGTATGTTTACTTGATATTGGGCACAAATGGGCCTTAGAGTTGGGTTAATGAATAGTTAAGGCTTACTACGCCTCGGGGCTTTAGGTCGCCTGTGTCCTAGTCTGGCCCCTACCATAGGTTGGGTCGTGACAGATGTGGTATCGAGCTTAGGCTCCGATTCTTAGGGAATGTTTGTCTAAAATATCGGAAGAGTCTAATAGGAGTCACATGCGAAAAATAGGGTCCACAGACGTCTTGCATTGTCGTCTTTGCTTCTAGTTTCGCTCCTTATATTATGTATAAATATGAGTCTATAGAGCCGTAATGAGCGCTTTGAATTTTTGTGGGCTAATCTGTCTGAATTTCAGAAAATGAGTAGAAGCGGGAGAGCCGCCATCGCACTGTAACTGCATGTGCCTGACGAGGTGTCAAGACAGATGAGGCGCCCGCCCCGAGGAGGCGGGTAGGAGGCCTAGAGTCGCTCAAGTAGAAGAGCACTACCCACGCTCAAGAACAGCTTTCATGGCACAGGTCCCATGGACCCCATGGCGCCTACTCTAGCTGGGTTGCAGAGAACCATCGACATGATGGCGCAGTATATGGTCCACCCTCCACAGCAGCAGCAGTCCACCGCACCAAGAGGGGAACCTTACAAATAGATCATAAATTTTAAGAAGTTGGTGCCTGGTACCTATGATGTGTCAGACGATGCATATCGGTTTTTGGATTCCTGCAGACAGGCAGGAACAGAATTACAGTTGACTGATAGAAGATTGATAGAATGTATGCAGCACGTCATGGGGCCCATGCCTAGGCAATGGATGAATGACTACGTGTTACCCCGGATGGAGGGTTTGACATGGGCTCAGTTTGTGGAACTTTTTATCAATCGGTTTGTGCCAGAAAGCTTCAGAGATCAGAAGCAGTGGGCCTTTGCGGCCTTAAGACAACATGGCAGGTCTGTAGATGAATATGCTACTGCACTTCGAATTGAGCAGATATGCCCCTACAAAGCAGATCTACAGAGACTATGAAGGTGAAAAGATTCCTAAAGGGGCTTGACAGAGGTATGCGAACCTGCCATGATGTCGGATCGCTTTTGATGTGGTGGTTGATCGAGCCGCATGATTGAGATTAGCTATCCGTGGATAACAATGGAAGAGCAAAGAAAAACAGAGCAGGGTTCCTCGGTGTCCCTTCCATGGGTACTCCTGATGCTGGTGGCGTGGTAATTACAGAGGAAAGGGTAGGAGCAAGAGAAGTGGTTTCGCATAATCGACCACGAGGATTCGCACTGTGGTACGGATCCAAAGAAGTGGTAACAGCTTGGGGTAGTGAGTTCGGTCCAGTTCAGATCCTCCTTGGCACCTTGTGCACAGTGTGGAAGAGGACATTCAGACCTTGTTTGATGGGATCAGAGTATGCTTGTGTGGCCAACCGGGTCACTTTGCTAGAGAATGCCCCATGTTCACGAGCCACGATGGGGTCACAGGGTTCTATTGCAAATGTTCCTCGACAATTGTATCCGGGTGCTTCCAACATGGCAGGCAGTCAGTTCAGTGGCCAACAGGGCCGAGGACAAGGGGGACGTGGATTTGGAGGCAGATCAGGAGGTAGAAGTCAGTATCAAGGTTCTGCCACTCAGGGTAGGGGTCAAGCTCGGGATTTCACCTGACTCACCAGATGCTCGAAGCTTCCAATGCAATTAGGCGTGTATTCTTCCTGTCTTCTTATGAGGCTCGTGTTTTGATAGATCCGGTGCTACGCACTCATTTGTCTCCCTGTGTTTGCCATGAGGTTGGGTAGAAACCCTACAACTTTAGAGTGCCCTTTGTCAAGCAGCTACCCCACTTAGTGACAACATAGAAGTAGACATGGTATTCTGCAGCCCAAAGTGGTAGTGGATGGAAAGATCCACCCAGCAGACATGGTTCCTCTACCAAGAATGGATTTCATGTAATCTCGGGATGGACCGTTGGCAACTCATTATGCCACCTTAGATCATAGGAACAAAAAGGTATACTTTCACATACCTGGTGTGGAAGAGTTTAGCTTTGATGGTGACAGGAGCGTGGCTCCATATAATTTGGTGTCAGCAATTAGTGCCAGAAAAATGTTGAGGCGTGGATGCCAAGGGTATTTGGCATTGGTGAGAGATACATCTGCAGAAGGTGTCATTATGGAAAATGTTCCTGTTGTCAGAGAATTTATGGATGTCTTCCCAGAGGAGCTTCCAGGGTTGCCACCAGAAAGGGGAATAGAGTTCTGCATTGATGTTATTCCGGGTACAAACCCCATATCGATGCCACCTTACAGGATGGCACCAGCAGAATTGAAAGAGCTGAAGGAGCAACTACAGGAGCTCTTGGACAAGGGTTTCATACGTCCGAGCACTTCACCCTGGGGTGCTCCTGTTCTATTCGTGAGAAAGAAGGATGGGTCATTGAGGTTGTGTATTGACTATAGACAGCTGAACAAGGTGACTGTGAAGAACAAGTATCCACTTCCTCGGATCGATGACCTGTTTGATCAGCTCCAAGGGGCTAGATTCTTTTCCAAGATAGACTTACGATCACGCTACCATCAGTTGAGAATCAGGAATGAGGACGTGTCCAAAACGGCTTTCAGGACAAGATATGGTCATTATGAGTTCTTGGTGATGTCTTTTGGACTCACTAATGCACCAGCAGCCTTCATAGACTTGATGAACAGGGTGTTCAAGCCATTTTTGGACCGTTTTGTCATCGTATTCATAGATGACATTCTGGTATACTCTCGGACCGAGGAAGAACACGTGTGGCACTTGAGGATGGTGTTGCAGACTTTGAGGGAGCACCAGCTATACGCCAAATTTTCGAAATGTGAATTTTGGCTAGAAAGCATCTCATTCTTGGGACACGTGGTTTCAAGTGACGGTATTCAAGTGGATCCCAAGAAAATTGAAGCTGTAACTGATTGGCTTAGGCCTACAACAGTCACTGAGGTGCGAAGTTTTCTGGGTTTAGCTGGCTACTACAGGCGTTTTGTGCAAGATTTCTCCAGGATAGCGGCTCCCCTAACTAAGTTGACCAGGAAGAATGTTCCATTCATTTGGACAGATGACTGTGAGGTGAGTTTCCAGAAGCTCAAGGAGTGTCTAACCACTGCCCCTGTGTTGACACTACCTGTGAGTGGTGAAGGATACGCCGTGTACTGTGACGCCTCCAGAGTTGGCCTAGGGTGTGTTTTGATGCAGAATGGAAAGGTAGTGGCTTATGCTTCAAGGCAGCTGAAGAGGCATGAGCAGAACTACCCCACCCATGATTTGGAAATGGCGGCTGTAGTCTTTGCACTTAAAATCTGGAGACACTACCTGTACGGTGAAGTGTGCGAGATATACACCGACCACAAGAGTTTAAAGTACATCTTCCAACAGAGGGATTTAAACTTGAGACAGAGGAGATGGATGGAGCTTCTGAAAGACTATGATTGCACCATCCAGTACCACCCTGGGAAGGCCAATGTTGTGGCAGATGCCTTGAGCAGAAAATCTTCTGGCAGTTTGGCGCACATTTCAGCAGAGAAAAGACCATTGATTCTAGAAGTACATGTGTTGATGGTTCAAGGTCTAATCCTAGATCTTTCGGATGAGGGGTATTGTTGGCTCACTTTTCAAGGAGGCCGACTTGAGGGACAGAGTTAGAGTTTCCCAGAACAAGAGACCAACAATTGATGAAGATCATAGAAAGAGTACAGCAAGGTGAAGGTGGTGAGTTTGGATTTGCCAATGATGGCGCCCTAGTGCAAGGTTCTAGGATATGTGTGCCCGATGTGGACAATCTCAGAAATGAAATCATGCAAGAGGCACACTACACATCAGACAAGATTCACCCAAGTTCCACCAAGATGTACCATGATGTGAAAGATAGCTACCGTGGAATGGCATGAAGAGAGACATAGCAGACTTTGTGTCCAAGTGCTTGACTTGTCGAAGGTGAAGTTTGAACACTGTAGACCGCCGTGAAGCTGCAAGAGCTCCTATCCTGTAATGGAAGTGGGAAATGATTACTATGGATTTTGTGACTGGTTGCCTCGTACCACGCGAGGATATGACTCGATATGGGTAATTGTAGACCGCTTGACCAAAGCTCACTTCTTACCAGAAGACTACGACTGCGGGCACAAGATGCCCTCTACATTCGAGAAATAGTCAGATTGTATGGAATTCCTGCTTCTATAATATCTGACAGAGGGCCCCAGTTCACTTCTTGGTTTTGGAGAAAGTTGCAGGAGGCACTTGGCACACAGTTGAACTTCAAGATGACCTTCCACCCTCGTGACAGACGGACAAATTGAAAGGACGATCCAAACATCGAAGACATGCTTCGCATGAGTGTCTTGGATTTTGGAGGTCGATGGGATGAGCAAATAGCTCGTGGAGTTTGCCTACAACAACGCTTATCACTCCAAAGATAGGGTTGGCACCCTATGAGGCATTATATGGAAGAAAGTGTAGGTCTCCTCCGTGTTGGACAGAAATGGGGAAGCGAAAGTGCATGATGTAGACCTAGTGCAAGACACTTGAGGTAGTTCCTTTAATCGTGGAACGATCGAGGACAACTTTCAGAGGCGTAAGAGTTATGCACCCCAAACGGAGGGATGTGGAGTTTGCAAGGCGACTATGTATTCTGAAGGTTTCTCCAATGAAGGAGTCATGAGATTTGGAAAGAAGGGCAAGTTGGCACCTCGGTATATCGGACCTTTTGAGGTTACCGATAGAGCCGAGCAGCTTGCTCACCGCTGGAGCTACCACCCAACCTTTCTCACGCTCATCCCGTGTTTCACATCTCCATGCTCAGAAATACATTCCCGATCCTTCTCATGTATCGCAAATGGATGTGATAGAGCTAAAAGAGAACTTGACATTTGAGGAGCAAACAGAGCCATAGTGGACTACCAAGTGAGACAGCTGAGATCCAAACAGATCCCTATGGTTAAGGTTTTGTGGAGGAGTCAGTCAGTGGAAGAGTGCACCTGGGAGTCAGAGCGGGACATGCGTAGCAAGTACCCTTACTTGTTCAATGCATAATCATGTGTTTTATTCTGCCTTGTGTAAAAATTCGAGGACGAATTTTCTGTAAGGGGGGAAGAATGTAACACCCCAAATATGATTATTTATGAGTATTTTTGATATTTTAATTTTATTTAAATTTTAGGAAATTTTTTGAGATTTTTCGGATTTTAAAAATCGGGTTCGATTTTCCGAAAATATAAACTTTGATGATTTTTAAAAATTAATTTAAAGACCACGTGGCAAAACTAAAAATATATTTGGAGTCTAAGTATTTTTCTGAGTTTTACGGAATTTTTTCGGAATTTTTGGACCTCGTTTTCGGTCCCGAGGCAGAGTAAAAATTCAAAATTTTGTATTTCGAATCGAACCGGACCGGATCGGACCGGTCGAATCGAACCGGCTCCCTTTCCTTTTTCTTATCCCCCTAGCGTCGTCCATCTCTTTTCTCTTTCTTTTCTCTCTCCTCCTCCCCGCGCTGCCGCTCCAGCTCCGCCAACCGACCGATCCGCCACCGATTGGACCGGTCTTGTGTCTAAAATCATCTACTAGAAGAGAGCTTTCCATATAAACAAAGAACGCAGAAATCCATCGAGCGGTTTGTCCGATTTTTGCTCGGGAAGATTTTAGCCCATTTCGACTTTTGGGCTAGATTTCTCGAACACCGTGAATCCCACGAGGAAACCGAGGCCACCAGCACGCTCCATTCGTCGAGAGCTTCGCAACGACATAAATTTCGAATTTTTCCGACACCGTTTTTCGGTGGGTCCCACGGAACTTCGCAGTGTAATTTCGAGCATTAAATGAGCTTAGAAAATTCTGAAAAATTTATGTGCTAACCCCCGTGTTATGGGCTTCGTGTAGGTATCCTCGATTCGCGGAAATTCGACGCTGACCTGGTTCAAATTTCGCCGCATGCACTGTGACCGAAAAAGTCTCCGAATTGGGCCGAGGTTTTGGCTAGCCCCCCATTGTCAGACGTCCCGAGCGCGTCCCCGAAGTCGGAATCGGCAAAGGTAAACCCGAACCTAGTTTTTACGTAATTTTCTAGTGCTTAAATAGGATTAAAAATCCATAAAATATTCGTGGTAGCTTAGAAAATTACGATTCTTTTTGTAATAGCTTAGTAATATTGCTAAGGACCGCGGAGCAAAGTTTTATAATTTTTAGAGCTTGTTTGGGCAGTTTTTGCAAAAAATGATCAATAATAAGGACTAAATTGAAATTTTGCGTATTGTGATGGATGATTGATTTGATGGGCCCAGGAGGGGCTGTGTGATATGATTGAACTGTGGATATATGGATTGTGAATATAAAAGTGTGTTTTGAGCCATTTTGCAGGTTGGGTAGGTCCTAGGTATAGGGGAGACTCTGCCGGATTTTCGGCACGACTTAGGACGTATTGGTCTTTTTCTTTGTTTGTATTGAGTCAAATTTATTAAATGATTGTAATAAAAATTGTCAGGTGAGCCGGGACAGCCTTCTTCCTCCGCCCAGCCGCCTCAGTGACCATCGTCAAGTCTGTGAGTAGAATATTAATTTTAATTGTAATTTCGATATTATTATATGTTCAGCATGCCCATGCATCACTTATATGCATATATTTATGTAGTTAAACTCTAGGCACGATTTATGTTGCATTCATAATCGCTGATGTGCCATGGTTGTTGTTGTGGTAATTTGGAGCAGCAGCGTGCGTTGGCGTGCGTGTGATGTGGTGTGGACTATGGATAGGACCAGGCGATCCACGGCTTGAGTAATTCTGGGACCCGATCCTTTGAGGGTAGTCACGGCTTGAGTAATTCATGGGACCTCGATTTGGTTATTAAGTGGAAGTCCGAGCTTGAGTAATTCGGCACCAAAGTTGGATTTAAGAGAGTCAGATAGGGGATCAGCTCCCATATGTTATGATTGATACTACAGGGTGTGTGAGTGCTCCAAATTACCTTTTTGATGTTATGATGTGAAAATGTTGTTGATGTTGCATTTCACTCTACAGGGTGCATTAGTTCTAGATAGTTATAGAGATTATGGTTAAAATTGATATTTTACTCTCTGAGTCGAACGCTCACTCCTGTTCAAAAATTTTTACAGGCCACAGGAGGATATTTTTGAGGCTAACCTGCTTTCTCCCTCGCAGGTCGATTACTAATGTTTGTATAAACTGGTTAAATCTTAGAATTTCCGCATGTGTTAGAAATGTTTATTTGATTTGGGTCTGTAAACTAAATTATTATTTTGGGACCTGTAAACTTAATATGCTATGCATGTTTGATGGATTGGATGAGGGAGCTGAGCTCCCATTTATTATTATGTTGATGAGTATGTGGAGGGTGAGCTGAGCTCCCCAATGGATTGTTTATTGTGTTTACAGGTCGGGTGAGTCGAAAACTCCCCGTTGGAAAGTCCATTTTATGGCGACTCATCCGTTTGTTTTCTTGATATTGGGCCCAAATGGGCCTTAGAGTTGGGTTAATGAATAGTTAAGGCTTACTACGGGCCTCGGGGGCTTTAGGCTGGCCCAGGTCCTAGTGCCGGTCCGGCCCATAGGTTGGGTCGTGACATCTCCTCTGTGTTGGATGAAGATGGGAGAAGCAAAGGTACATGATGTAGACCTAGTACAGTACACTTCAGAGATAGTTCCTTTAATCAGGGAACGATTGAAAAAAGCTTTCAGTAGGTAGAAGAGTTATGCAGACCCCAAATGAAGGGATGTAGAGTTTGTAGTAGGCGACTATGTATTCCTGAAGGTTTCTCCGATGAAGGGAGTCATGAGATTTGGAAAGAAGGGCAAGTTGGTACCTCGGTATATTGGACCTTTTCAGGTTACTGATAGAGTTGGAGCAGTTGCCTACCGGTTGGAGCTATCACCCAACCTTTCCCACGTTCATCCTGTATTCCACATCTCCATGCTCAGGAAATACATTCCTGATCATTCTCATGTGTTACAACCGGATGTCATAGAGCTGAAAGAAAACTTGACGTTTGAGGAGCAACCTGTAGCCATAGTGGACTACTAAGTGAAGCAATTAAGATCAAAATAGATCCCTAGGGTTAAGGTTTTGTGGAGGAGTCAGTCAGTGGAAGAGTGCACCTTGGAGTCAGAGCGGGACATGCATAGCAAGTACCCTTATCTATTCAATGTATAATTCTGTACTTTATTCTGCCTTGTGTAAAAATTCGAGGATGAATTTTCTGTAAGGGGGGAAGAATGTAACACCCCTAATTTTTAAATTTATTATTTTGTGAGTAATATTAATATTTTATTTTATTTAAATTTTAGGAAATTATTTGAAATTTTTTAGATTTTATAAATTGGGTTCGATTTTTCGAAAATATAAAACTTTGATGATTTTTAAAAATTTATTTAAAAACCACGTGGCAAAAACTAAAAATATATTTGGACTCTACGAATTTTTCTGAGTTTTCTAAAATTTTTTCAGAATTTTTAGGCCTTGTTTTTGGTCCAAAGGCAGAGTAAAAATTCAAAATTTTATATCCTAAATCGGAACGACTAAATCTGACCGGACCAAATTGGACCGATCAAATCGGACTGGCCTTTTCTTTTCTTCTTCTTCCCTTCTCCCCGCGTCCCGTCCCTCTTCCTCTCTCTCTCGTTTTCTCTCTCCTCCCTCATCCCCAAGCCGCGCTGCTGTCACCCAGCCCTCCCCACCTTGCCGGCACTCTGCCCAGCCTTCCCCCACCGCCGACCGGCCTTTCGGGAGGTCGAAAATGACACGCAAAGAGGCGCAACCCGCAGCGCACCGTTTCGGCTTCTCGACCGAAATCTGGCCGATCCAGCCACTGATTGGGTCGAGTCTTATGTCAAATACCATCTATACCTCGAGAGCTTTCCATAGACACCAAGAACACCAAAATTCATCGAGCGGTTTATCCAAATTTTATCTTGGAAATTTTAGCCCATTTCAATTTTTGGGCTAGATTTCTCGCAAATCGTGAATCCCATGAGAAAACTGAGAGTACCAGAGCGCTCCACTCGTCGAGAGCTTCGCGACAATATAAATTTCAAAATTTTTTGACATCGTTTTTCGGTGGGTCCCATGAAACTTCGTAGTGTTTTTTCGAGTATTAAATGAGCTTAGAAAATTCCGTAAAAAATTATATATTAACCCCCGTATTGTGGGTTTCGTGTATTTACCTTCAATTTGTGGAAATTCGACGGTTGCCCGGGTCTATAAAATTCCAGCCAGACAGACCGGCTATCGAAAAAATCTTAGAATTGGATAGAGATTTTGGCTACGCCACCGTTGTCAGATGTCCCGAGCGCGTCCCCGGAGTCGGAATCGGCATAGGTAAACCCGAACCTTACTTTTTCATAATTTTTCTAGTGCTTGAATTGGATCAAAAATTCATAAAATATTCGTGGTAGCTCAGAAAATTATAATTCCTTTTGCATTAGTTTAGTAATGATGCTAAGGACCGCAGGGCAAGGTTTTAGAATTTTTAGAACCCATTTGGGTAGTTTTTGTAAAAGGATTAAATTATGAGGACTAAATTGTACTTTTACATGTTGTGATTGATGACTGTTTAGATGGGCGCAGGAGGGGCTGTGTGATGTGATTGAGTTGTGGATATATGGTTTGTGGATATAGAAGTGTGTTTTAAGTCTTTTTGCAGGTTGGGTAGGTCCTTGGTTTAGGGGAGACTCTGCCGGATTTTCGGTATGACTTATGACGTATTTGGTCTTTTCTTAGTTTGTATTGAGTCAATTGTATTAAATAATTGTAATAAAATTGTCAGGTGAGCCGGGACAGCCTTCCTCCTCCGCCCAGCCGCCACAGTGACTTTCGGCTAAGTCTGTGAGTAAAATATTAATTTTAATTGTAATTTCGATATTATTATATGTTCAAGCATGCCCATGAATCACTTATATGTATATATCTATATAGTTAAACTCTAGCACGTTTTATGTTACATTCACAACTATTAAAGTGCCATGGTTGTTATTATGGTAATTTGGAGCAGTGTGCATGAGTTGGCATACGTGTAGTGTGGTGTTGGCTATGGACAGGGCGGGTAGACACAGCTTGAGATCTTCGCTGGGACCCGGTCCTTCGGGGTAGACACGGCTTGAGTTCTTCGCTGGGACCCCGATTTGGTTTATTAAGCGAAAATCCAGCTTGAGTTCTTCACGCACAAAGTTGGATTAAGAGGGTATAGGATCACTCCATATATGTATTGTTTGACATTATCGGGTGTGTGAGTGCTCCAAATTGCCTTTTTGATGTGATTTGTATGAAAATTATGTCGATGTTGCATTTCACTTCACAGGGTGTATTAGTTTTAGATAGCTATAGAAATTATGGTTAAAATTAATATTTTACTCTCTGAGTCGAACGCTCACTCATGTTCATTATTTTTTCAGGCTACAGGAGGATTATTATTGTGGTTAACCTGCTTTTCTTCTTCGCAGGTCGTTTATTTATGTTTGTGTAATTATGTTAACTCCTAGAATTTTCGCATGTGTTAGAAATATTTATTTAATTTGGATCTATAATATAATTACCATGATGGATCTGTAAACTTATTATATGTATGTATATTGGACTGGATGAGGAAGCTGAGCTCCCATTTATTTTTATGACATTTGAGTATTTGGAGGGTAAGCTGAGCTTCCCAATTGATTGTATATTGTGTTTATAAGTCGGGTGAGTCAAAAACTCCCCGTTGAAATGTTCATTTTATGGCCGGACTCTGTCCAGTTGAATTCTTGAAATTGGGCCCAAATGGGCCTTAGATTTGGGTTGAGGAATAGTTAGGTTTACTACGGGCCTCGGAGACTTTAGGCTAGCCCAGGTCCTTGTGCCAGTCCGGCCCATAGGGTCGTGATACTTCTTATCTTTTTTCCTCTTTATTAATATGTATAATCTCAAAATTTTATTTTTTAATTTTATTAAAAAGTTCTCTAAAAATTATTATAATTTTTTATTAGTAAACAGACCCGAATACTTCGATTCCAAGTAGTACATGTATTTGGCCAAATTTTAATTCTGGCCCGGCATTTTAATAAGCCGGCCGGACGGGTCCCTGGGCAATGGGCATGCCATAAGCAACGGAGTGAGGCTTGTCCAAAACCCCCTCTTATCGAACGGCACAGAAGATGTGATCACTGCCAAGGGTTCCACGCAAAGCTTAAAGATTAATGACTATCCTTCTTCTAATCCGCATGCATATGCTACCTACCTTACGCAATTCTGCGGGACCCATCGTGCAATTTTTACCAAATTTTGCTGATCGTTTCGCCTCTCTCCCTCACCCTATATATTCCCAACAAACTTATTCACCTTCCTCCTTTCCTCATTCCCACTGTCTACTCAGTAGGGGAAGCTCCCTCCAAAGGTGCCTTCAAGCTTCTTAGCCCTCATTTTCCTATCGAAGTGTCCCTCCTAAAAAAGGTATCAGTTCAGATCTGGACTCTCTCATCCACTAATCTCTTTTCACTCTCATGTCTAATATGAATTAACCTGTTTAATTTGATCCGTGTATCACATAATCTTGTAATTTTTTTCGATCTTTGACGTTTCAGGTGTTTCAATTTTGCTTCATCGGAACATAGGCAATTCAGCAAACAGAAATCTGTGATATCTAGACCATGAATTCCAGGAGGTTGCTCCAATTGCAATTTAAAATTGAGTTTTTGTTTTTTTAAACATTTGAATACTTGCTTATCTGATCCAGCTGATCTAGATTAAGTAATTGGATCTCTATATGGATTAATGTCGATTGATTTGCTGTTAATTTGGAGAAAAACGATTTTCTGGTTCTAATTTGAACATTTTAATTTTCCCTAGATTTGTTCTGTTTAGTTGTTATTATGACAACATCCTGAATTTTATTTTTATCTTTTTATGTTCTGTCTGTCTTAGGCACCTTGGGCTCTTCCACTCTAGATTCAGCTTAGTTGTTATTGCTTCATATGTTAGTTTTTTTTCTAGTGGAAATTAATAAGTTTGTTAAAGTTTGCTTCCTAATTATGTTTCCTTATATTTTAACTATCATTCATATGCGAGTTAATTAAATGTCAGTCCTCTGTATTTCAGAGAAGTATATTTTACTACTTAAACTATATCTAAATCTGTCTTCACAAATATCACATTGCTATGTAAAAGTTCAGCTTTCTGAAGTATCTGTGCTGGACAAAACGCAATAATTGGACGCACTGTGTGTGAATATATTTTTTATTATTATTAATTAATTACATTTAAAAGATTTGCAAAAAGTCATATAGTATACTTATTTTGGCCATATTAATTCATGATTAAGAATAAGCTGTTGGGTGTCCTATTTTATGATAAGTTAGTGGGTTTAAGATGAAAAATAAGCTCAATCATTCTGTGTTACATGGATTCTTTATGAGACTATATGATGCAAAATAAGGTAATTACGGTGGTGTTGCACCAATGGACTGCATGTCTATTGAATATATTTTTATGTCGCTAAACTAGATCAGTTAACCTTTGTATGTTGGGTGTGGAGTAGAATAGCTGTATTCGGCATGATAAAGAAGTTGGTCTTCTGACAGTTCTCTTATATTAATTTGATATTTTGCTTCCTTAATTTATATGTGTCAGTACTTATTTCTCAGGTTATTCACTTTGACTCCAGTTGGTGTTTTTGTGTATTCTACTCCAATGTCGTTTTACTTAGTGCCACTAATTTTGTTTGATAAGATAACTGCATTGTTTGTGTGGGTATATAAAGGCCTACACCCATCCTTAATATTTCTAGAATATTCCCTTTGACTTACAAAAAGTATATACTCTGGAGCATCCTAGGTTTTGTGAGAAGATTTGAACTAATGAATTTTAGTGTAATGCATATTGGGTTATAAGACAGGTATAGTAAATTAGGTACCAATAGTGGGTGAGAGAAAGCAATCTAGTTGATTTGGATGAGCTGGATGAGAGCTTGAGAATCTCCTTTGTTTGAGCTAATCGATTTCTGGTGTAATTGGCTGCTTGAGCTTGTCAAAGCTGCACATATTTTCTTGAGGTTCTAGTTGTGGCTGATATGTTTATGAACCTAGACAGAGTTCTCTATTGATTGTTGTAGAAAATCTACAGTAACTTCATGATCAGGTTGGAAAGGAGCTGTCAGTTATTTGTTGAATTGGGCAACTGGTGTTATGCTGTCATCTACCATGAAAACTTTCATGATAAACCCTTGAGGATCGATCTGGTCTTTTAGTTTTCTTTAGAATTAGAATATGAAATATGGGCACTCCATTTTAGAGTTCATTGGTCTTTGTTAGATTTAAGCTCTCATAAAACATGTCTCTCATCACTTTGCAATAAACCAGTTAGTGCCTGGTCCTTATCAGCTTATGCAAAAGCTATGTTTAATATAGCGAGTTGCAATAAGTATGTTCTTTGTTTCCATTTTGATTTCATATGTTACTATCTATAAGGTTATGTTTCACTGCCTTCTATGTCTTCAAGTTTATCTGGGTAATTATCCTGCTAAAGACATGTATCAAGATTCTGGACAACTAATTCACTGTTTTTTATTCATGTTTTATTGGATACACATAGTTTATCACTACACCTAAGCCCTTGTGGTGTTGTCTGATACTTGAGACATTCTATCCTCAATGCTCTTTTGATGAAAAAAATCATGATAGAAGCCCATCTTCTCATGATGTAATCCCAGACCAAAGCTCTGATGGCCTTGGCGCAAGGTTAAAGCGTCATTATTAGACAGGTCACGTGCCATGAACTTGTAATACAATACCATTGTAGATCACATCAACACAAATATGTTTTGCTAATGGTCTTCATACATGCTTTCTTTTTCATTCTTGTTATTTGATTCTTCACTCATAGTTATGTCACAGCAAGAGATATACATTGTTCTTCTAGTCACTAATTGTGTGTTCTAGCATTTTTCCCTTGTTTCATATTTTACAAAAGCAAACCATCTTCCTGGTTTGGAAATTCAATGCAAGTCAACATTTTCTTAGATCTGGTATGTACATTTTGTAAATGCTATGCATTTCTTGTCATTCCTGGAAAAGTTAAAATCACTTCTTATTGGTGCAGCTGAGAATATTTCTGTACCATGGCTATATGGGATAATCTGCATGCATCTCTCTTGAATGTGATCTTCATCCTTTAACTGTCCATCCTCTTATTTTTACTTTAAATGCCATTGGGCGTTGTACATTTTTCTTTACTGAATTCATAATTTTGTGGTGTGTGATCTTGCCATCTGGCAATACTCTAATTCCTTTGGTCTACAGAGATGTCCGCAACAATAGAGCTGCTCTTTTTGATGGAATTGAAGAGGGTGGCATCAGGGCCTCATCTTCTTATTCCCATGAAATTGATGAGCAAGATAATGAAAGAGCTGTGGAAGGATTGCAAGATCGAGTCAATCTTCTGAAGAGAGTGAGTTTTATCTCAAACATTAAAGTAGGCTTGTCAGTGCAATGGATAAGAAATAGACTTATATATATGTTGCATGTGCGCGTGTGTGTAATATGTATATTTTTTTTTATTTTACTAATTCATGCTTCCTTTTGGAAGTTGCAACATGAAGGGGAAAAGAAATGGAAGTTTCCTATTGTAATTACTCTCCAGTTAATTGTGTAATTATAAAGAGCAGTTATAGGATCCAAAGAAGTATAAATTGGAACTTAATTGTAAAGAAGAGACTATCCAAGATCATTAATGATAAAAGATATCTCTCATCTCTGAAATATTCTCTCTCTTCTCATCTACTCTCTTCTCCTTTCTCATCTATTTCTATTCTTTTCTCATCTATTTCTATCTCTCTCTCTCTGTTCCTCTTTTTTAGTAAGTGTGCAGGCTGATATGTAACATCATCTTACCAATTTCTATGTTTGGAAGGATTGGTGCAGTATTCCTATAAATCTTCTTGTAATTACTCATGACATTAATTTCTCTGCAATCCAACATGAAAATGATTGAACGATAATGAAAATCTTTTTTATGTAGAAAAATGAACAATGTCATGATTATTAAGTTAAACGTTATATGCTGCATGCCTATTTATGTAGTTCTTAACTTCTGTTCATATTTTTAAAATCTGTATCATACATGCTTTTGCAATTATTAGAATATGTCTTAAAAGAATCAATGGGATATTAATGGACCTTATTCATTTCTGCCTGTATCACAGTTTTAGTTATTATGATTATGAATGCTTTAAGCAAATTTTAATGCACTTACATTTCTATAGTTGTCGGGTGATATACATGAGGAGGTGGAGACTCATAATCACATGCTGGACAGAATGGTATACATGATGCAGTAATGAAGTTAATTTTACATTGGTTCTGCTTCTATTGTTTTGGTTACAATGACGTGAAATCTACTGCATATAGGGCAATGACATGGATTCATCCAGGGGTGTCCTATCAGGAACTATGGATCGATTTAAGATGGTATGTAATTATATAATCATTTTTTCTTGCATGTTTGCAATATTTAATGGCAATGATAACTGATGATGATTGTGTTTTTACCGAAGGTTTTTGAGACGAAATCAAGCCGGAGAATGTTTACCCTTGTGGCTTCCTTTGTTGTCATATTCCTTATTGTATACTATCTGACAAGGTAATCAATATAAGTTGATGATACTGTTGCTATTGTCATGTTAGAACCGGATCCTTTTATGTGGTTACTGTAATCAATGGTACTTCCTGTTTGTGAGATATTCAGGCATGTTTATAAACTTTATATAAAGATGTTGAAATATGTCGTACACTTGTTAAATGTATGGAATGGGCGTAAAAAGTTCTTTGGTCCACTTTTTCACTTAACATTAGCCTACTATGCTTTGGCTGCTTAATCTTCTTAACCAGATACTCAGCTACGGAGCTCAGTCAAGCTTATTAAGTTTTGCTGAGATGAGTCTTAGGTGAATCAATAGTTGTCTGGTTTTCAGCTCATTTTGGTTTAGAGGAACATGAATGATACTATCATTTTACTACAAGGCTAAATGCCTTGTTTACCTGGACATTGTTTATATGCAAGTCCTATTCAAGGAGAAGGTTTTCAACGCCAACAAAATTCGTTCTCTTTTCCGTTCGGAAAGATTCGTGTTGATGTACCTGGATTTGACTTCGAATCATTTTTCCCCATGCAATCCCGTTACGCCAATACCCATTGACTGCCAAGTGCCATACACTTGAGCCTTATTGTTGCAATCTGTAACTAAGCCGCTTTTAATAAGATCTTCCAATCTAAAATTGGCGACCATGAGCACTTGGAGAAAAGCAAATGGATGTTTCTTTCAGACTTTCGGGTCCTTTATTTGAAAATTGGTCAATAAATCACGCTATTCTGGTTGAAAAAAATACGCCAACGTCGAAATCAACATTATTTTTTTTCAAATTGGAAATGAACTTGAGATCAGGAGCCAGGTGGCTGAATTCAAGCACATTCCCCCAAAAATCCGCAACAATTATCGCCTATCTTGTGCAAATCCATTAGTGCAGTCTTCTTCATTGGATGTCATTGTTAGCCTTCCGATAGCATTTGTAATAAAAAACAAATCTTTATTTTTAATTTAAAATAATTGTAATTTTTAAATTTTATTTTATTAACAAATATAATATTTTGATTTAAATTATATACTCAAATTACGGTAGTCAATAAAGTAAAATTTTAATACTCAAACATGCTTATAGCCCTCCTTCCCCTTCTCCCTCCCGAGCTGTAGCCCAGCTCCCCACCTATTATGACCCAGCAATACCCTTTTCTTTCTTTCTGTGTCTCGTAACCCGTAGATTTACTCTCACGATCCAGCTGTCCCTCGGCTTTTGCTTCAATTGCATTTTATTTTAAAATTTTTTTATTGTGGATTTCCATCTCCCTTCCTCTCGGTGTCATAAGTCACCATCCCATACCTAGACACTTGTACATAATTCTTCCACGAGACAATGAAACTCAAACGTCCGTGTCTATTTCTCTCTTGGCAGTCTCAATTTCGCTTCCGCCAAGGCCAAAATTTCGCTTACACCTTTTACAGCTCTGCACAAATGCAGAGAAGGAAATCGACAATAAAACAGAAACATGGTAGCCAGCGCTCTGATTCAGGCCGATTCTAGTCAGAATCGATGAATCAGAGGTGAACCGAACTTGGACAGGTCCTAGATGGTTCCAAATGGTTGATTAAAACATTGTAGATTTATAAATAAAAAAAATGAAAAATTACAAGTAAAAAAATAATGCTAGTGAAAGAAAAAATATTGGAAAGAAAAATTATACATAAAACTTTTTACATAGACAAAAAAAAAGTTAAAAATACAATCATGTTTAAGCTTAATTTTGTGATAATTAAGTTATTTAATTAGGTATCTTCTTGAGTAATTAATTATGTGATAGAGGAAAAATAAAATAAAATAAAATATTTGTGATCTTCTCCTTGTCTTTTTGTGGGAATAGAGATAATCCCTTTCTTCTTTGTATGGATGGATGGCTACAAGTGTAATAATATTTTCAGATATTCAATTCAATCTAAAATGTAATACATATTTGAATTTGGGACACATTAATTTTTTTAAAAATAATATTTATATTATATTCAAATTTATAGATTAAATAACTATTAATTGAATATATTTATATAAATAATTAATTAAATATAAGATATTTATTTTTATAAAAATATTTATAAAAATATATTATATAAATATAATTTAAATATTTATAAAATTATTAAATTTTTAAAATGTAAATTATTAGTAAAAAATATATTTTTTTATATAAAATATCAATTAAAAATATATAAAATATAATGAATTGGCATTTTTTAAATGATAATAATTGATTTTACAATAGAATCAAATTTAAATTAAATATTAAAATTATTAATTAAATTTAAATTTAAATAGAAAGACTTTACGGTACATTTCTACCTTTTAGTTTTGCCGTGAAGCCGAAGACTTTTTGTTTAATACATAAGAAATATTACATAGGAGGCTGTATATAGAATCACATGATTAATGGAATTTTGGGTTTTTATGTTCAAAGACAAAGATCACATAAATAGCAAGTAATATAAATAATAAAAAGTAGGCTTATCATTTAATTAATCGAATCAAATTGAATTAAAATTTGAGTTAATTCTAGTTATATTAATTAAATTAAACTTAAAAAATAAAGTTAATCAAATTAAATATTATTAAAAAAATTATAAAAATAATAATTGTAACTAATATATTATTAATAAGATATAATTAATATATTAATTAATATAAAATTAACTATTTTGGTTAATTTAATTACTAAATCAAATGTAATTTAATTAAAAATAAAAAATTACTAACAAAAAATAATCAAGCTAAACTCACTCTTATAAAAAACAATACTCAGCTCGATTATTTAGTTATAATTAATAGAATAAAGCAAACACCCTAATAAAAAATCTTGATAATTTTGTTAGAATACCATGATGCAAATGCCATTCAAGTCTTTCAAGAATTGATTACTAATTATGGCTTGGGAAACATCAGCTCCAAAAGTAATTAAATTTCAATAAAAAGAAAGTCTGAATTATTTGACTTTTTATATATGCATCCAAAAAACAAGAAAATTAAGAAATGAAGCTGGCCAAGACCCAGACTTGTCTATGCAACTCAAAACCAAGCCAAACCTTCCAACTTAAAACCAGATTATGACCTAAGATCTTATTAGCCTGGTACCTTCCCTGAAATTTCTATTTGTTTAATCGGTTACCAAGTAATTTGGCATTGCAGGCTGAATTAATTACTCATTCTCAACAAAATTTTCTTTAGTTGCTGCATGCCTGTTCAAGACCAAGTCTTATCTCTGTGTGTGTGTGTATATATATATATATATATATATATAATACTAAAATAACTGCTAATTTAATCTATGTTAAGAGGGACAGTCATGAATTTTAAAGAGATTAATTTTCTATGAACTGTAAAATAAACATAAAATGATATTATGATAAATTAAGAAAAAATACTTTTACCCTATTCAAAAGCTTTTATTATTATTTTTTTTTCAAATGGGAACTAAATCCACTCTAAGCAATACACGGACCAGATGCGTTATACCACTAATATTTATCATGAATCAATCAAATTATGATATTATAATTAGAAGGAACTTTAAATTCATGAAGTCCAAGAGGAGATTCTTCTCATAATTGGGGCTTCAAATGTATTGGAGCCTTTTGTTACAAAGATTCAAATGTAAATTGATGCATACATTATAACTATACGTGTTACTTGCCCATCAACATGCAATTGACAATACCAATGGTAAATGGAAAATAAATATCAATAGTAATCTACATGAAGTTTTCAGGTTTTCTTGATATTTTAGGTGAATGTTTGTGTTGGTCTATTTGATCAGGACTTTAGATTGACTTGTTTTATTAAATTTTTCCTGAATTGATTATAAATAAATAAAATTTCCATTTACGAATAAAAGGAAAATTGCATGTTTACACATCTAATTAAATTATTTCAAAAAAAAAAAAATATTCCAACGACATAATGCCCTAAAAATACTTTTGCTAGCCTGCACTAATTTTGCATGGTGATTATTGGGAGAGCACATTCTAGCTCTTTTGTTCGAAGTTTCCATCTTGTTTTTTTAATTCAATTGGATATAATGTAAGAGTTTTAAAAATAAAGATTTGGGCTATTATTCTCCTTTGAACTAATTTTAAGTATTAAACCAGACTTAATACATTTTCTCTAAATAATACCAAAGTCATGTCTCGAAATTGGATCACGCTTCAAATATCTATTCGGGTAGTGGATCGACTATACTTCTTGAATTAGCTTTTGGGTTAAGTTGGATTTAACCAATTTTTTTTATATGATATAATTAAAAAAAATTAGAAGATTAAAAAATAATTTAAAAAAAAAATGGAAGCGGGACTTCTGTAAGCAACAAGATTGCGTGAACATAAATCCACTCCCAATTAAGTTTTCACAAGAACTCACACACATATATATGTAGCATCCGTTGATTAACTTAATTAATTACCCTATAGTTATAATTAAATAGGATGGAAATCCATGACGACTTTGGCACCTTAAGTTTGTTGTGTAATGCATTTCCTCGAGAATGACTGATTGACTACATATATAATAAAACGTCAGAAAAAAGCTGAAGAGAAATGCCTTCGCCAGCACCATTAAGTTTAATTATTTCTCAAAATTTTGGTCTGTGAGTAACTAAACAAACAAAACACTGTTATATATAATTATACACGTATGTACATTGCCTATTTAATTAGCCTTCGGATTTGATAATCCACTCGAATAATTAATTAAATTGGTAACTTAATTTTGTCTTTTTTTTAATTGAGAATTTGTGATTAATTAAGAAATTAATTTAATAATGATGGGACTGAATTAATAATGAAACAATAGATTCAATCAAGTCTCTACTATTAGCACAAACTTAACAAATTAGTGTCAACAACTTGTGAGATTCTTAGTTAGACTTAGTAGTCTATCATATCATTTATCGACTGAATTAATTAAATCATTATATATTTTTTATATTTATTTTAATTATATAAATATGAAAAAGAAAATTAAAAATGAAATCTCATGTTTATTATGAATTTGTATTATTAGGCTTGCTATATATATGACTACTAGTAGTTACTTAATCAAGTAATACCAGAATATAAAGAAAAGAGATCAATGAGTAAGAATTTAGAACTCTACCTGACTCAAACTATGTTAATACCAAATAAATTCTAAAGAGACATTTTTTTAGCCTGTGTGTTGCTTTACATTTATTTACTTTTGTTACAGCACTACAATATTAAGAGAAATGTTTGGAATAAATTATTTACAAGAAAAGAATTCAATTGAATTCTCACAAATATTTATTTTTATATTTTTAAAAATAAAAATTTTTTGAGTTAAAAAGAATAAAATACTTTCATTACAAACATAGAATTAACAAAAAAAAAAATCAATTAAATTGAATTCTTGTAAAATTCTACATTCCAAATAAGAGGACAATAAATAATATAGTTTTTAGAAATTGCAATAGTAGGATTTAAACTTGAAATCTCTCTCTATATATATATATATGCAAAACTAAACCAAAAAAATAATTTCATCAAAATGGTAAGATATATAGAGGAGAAGCAACCTTCATTCTTAAGATTGATAAGCATTAAATCACAACACAGTTTCAAAAGAAGGCGCTAGACAAAACTATTTTTTCTATATATATTAAGAATTTTAGAAAAGAAAATAAGATTATTTAAGAAATATATGCCTCAAATGTTTAGTTCATGCATTATGCTTTTGTCTATATAATTAATTCCTGATGGAGGTGAAGTTGAAGTTCTACACAACAGCTAGTTTAGACCATTAAAGGTTTTATGTAGAGCCAAAAACGAACACCTAAAAAGGCCAAATGTCTCATGCATCATTATATTATTAAGAATTTCAAGCACTACTGTTTTCAATCTAGCTATGGTAAACTTTTAACTAAAGTTAGCCTCACATTTTCCACCAGATTTTTGACACTATCTCATTTGTCTGTGTTTTTGCAAGATTAACTATATTTAATTGTTAATTTATTCTTTAAACTTAATTAAAATCAAACAATTCCAAAGAGTTCCTGACCATTATATCCATGATCATTCATACTTCATATATATATTGCAAGAAAATTCTGATTTCAATGCTAGCTTTGCAGTGTGAACTAAAATAATCAGAAAGGTCTTGCTGTTAACATGATTATATATGCTAGTAGGCTATTCAATTCAAGTTTATATATGTGGAGTTTATATATATATATATATATGTTATGTATCAGAATTCACATAAATCAAAATAATATTCCTCTAAGAAATTAAGATTTTGCACACATATATAAATTAACAAGCAAGCTATATTTTGCACACATTTGGAGCACAGAAAGGGATATTAATTAAGCGTTTCTTCCATCTTGAAATAAGCAATTAGGGTTTCTAATTAATCATACAGAAAGAGGATATATATACACACACTTGTATTCATGATCATCACATCTAATGGTTTGTCTATATTATCAAATCATAGAAGAAAAATCAACCTCATCATCAAGCATGCAATGATGCAAAATCTTGCTTAATTAGATCAATATATATAAGCAGAATTCCAACTTAAAATTGAAGGGAAAAGTGACAACACTTGCAAAGAGAAGAACATCTCATATAACCCTAAATCAATATAGGGTTCCATAGAGGATGAAGGAGACTGATAAAACTTCCTTCAAAATCTGCAATTTAACTAGGAATTTTTATTATAATTTATTGTCTTTCTTCCTGAACGTACAAGTGGAAAACTTGCCTCTCCTACCATATACGTCTTCCCAGCAGAATTTCCCCAAAAAGATATGCCAAAATACACTTATAAATTAAGCAACATAATAATTTTCCACATTTTCCCCCATTTTTTTGAAGCATCGAAAAATCCATAGCTGTACAATAATATATCAAATACAGCTATATATATAATTAACATATATGCAAGTTCCTCATCAAATACCTGATAGAATAATAAATACTATGGATCATGACCAAGTCTCAGCTCCAAATCTAACTCGTCTGCTTCGCTGCCGTCTTCTGTTTTTCCTTTATTATCATCTACATGGGATGGACCAATTTGCAGGCTTAGACTCCTTCGCCAATCCTCCTCGAAAGGATTCAAAAGCTGAGGGCTTTGCACATACAAATCGTCGCTATGTGGGGGTCTAAAATCCCATGTAGACGCTGCTGGAAAAAATGTTTGATAATTTCTAAGTACCTCATGATGGTGATGATGAGCGGTGGAATAGTGAGGTGGGTAGCTCTGAATTGGTGGATAGCCTCTTAAACTTGCATAATAATCGTCATCAACTTTGCTGGAAATTGAAGGAATGACTGAGCTAGGCCTTGGCTTGGCTCTATCTTTCCTATGAATATTCATATGTCCACCCAAAGCCTGTGCAGTAGTGAAGCCTCTCTTGCAAAAAACACACTCATAGGAGCGACCTGTGCCCATATCATCATTTGCTTGCTCGGATCGATCGGTTTCTTCTTCGCTGGAGCTCTTGGAGTCTTCATGAAGGTTTGATTCCATGATATATAGCTAGGGAAGCTTCAAAAGAACGAGTAGATATATAGGAAAAAAGTGGGTTATGCTTGATGAGTAAGGAAGACACAAAAAGATTGTTATAGGTGGGAAGATGAAGGTTTAGAGAACAGGTTGAGAGAGAAAGACAAATAAGGGACATAGGCAACACCTAAGTGTGAGTTCAAGTGAAGGTGTGGATTCAGAGAAAAGTCTTTAGATTTTTGCGGAGAGAGGTTTTCTGAAATAGCCGGCTTAATTTTCAATTTGAAGACAGCATTTTTTTTCCTTTAATAAATAAAAAAACATAACTCCCCTTGATTTGTCTCCCTCTTAGAGCTCTTGTTCCTTTCATCTCTGTTGGCTTTCTTAACACGGTCTTTATTTTGTCATTTTTATCTCCTTTTTATATTTAATTATTTTATGAGTATACATTTACATTTGATAAAACCCAATATATATATATATATATATATATATATATATATATATATATATATATATATATATATATATATGCTTGTATGATTTACATGAAGTCTATTATTTCTATATGGTACTTTTCTCTGAATCTGATAAGAGATTCCAATGAACATATAAAAGCAGATTAAAGATAATTGGTAGAAAATTTATGGCCAATGTTATATATTAAACCTAATTATATTTATCATTATTTGGTAAACCTATTCACATAGATTGCCGACTTGCGATGAGGACAATGCGAAATATATATACTATTAATACATGAAGGAAAGCTTCATTTCTTAGCTCACAGTATATATATATATATATATATTAGCCACTCCCATCACTTTTGCATCATATATATGTACATTCCTTGCACGCGCGCGCACATATCCATTTTAAAGCTTACTGATATTTTTTATAAAAATACTTACCTAAATTTTGTCTATCATAAAATTAAAATATAAATATATAAGTTTCATTTATTTTTTTTAAATATCATCATTCATATTTTATTTTGAATTCACAGTAAATCGAGTTTCAATGAAAGTTTTCCTTTTTAAAGTATTTATAATGAAATATATTATTAGTGATTAGTTAATTTATGGGTATTATTATTGAACCCATATGCTCACTGATTAAATGAAAATTAATAATAAAAATGATATATCCACACACTAATTTAGTCATTACTGAAGCCACAGAAGACACAAAAGCAAGTTTTTACCAAAATTAAACAAGCATATGGTATAAATAAAAATTATTAGCTCATAATCATGAAATGAGATGCTATAATTAGAGCTTGCATATCACATTATTCCTGAGGAAAGATGGAGGAACCTTCCTACCTGATACATGATGATAAATGAGGAACAGAGAGCATTTTTGGATTTTCTGTTTGTCTTCAAGTATCAGCTTTTTTCTATCCTCTTTTAAACCATAACTATAATACAGAACACATCAACTTTATGTTATCACAATCAACATCTCTTAAATATATATTCTTCTCTTAGCCTTTTTCCTTTAAAAAAGAAAAATTCTAAAATCAATTTGCATGCTCCAACCTTTTGATCATAATCATCCGAAGCTTAATTTCTTGAGAAGTTTATAAAATTGGAATCTACCTAGCTAGAAAATGTGCTTAATTATAAAGAATTTTATATTTTTTTACTAATATATTAAATATAATATCCCTTTTCCCCTTTAATTGTATCCCTACAGTAATACACACAACAGATACAGATAGGGTAGTGCAGGCCAAAAACTTCTTTATTAGTATACCAAATTTTTTATGACTGATGATTTTTTTTTTCTCTAATTAAAAGTTACCTTCTCTAATAATAAATTTAATATATAGGTTTTGGTGACGTGGGGACAGATAAAAAGGGCAGGATAGTGGTTCAAAAGATCAGAAGCAGACATGACACATAAATCATTAGCAAAGATTAATTTTCGTGATGGTAGGATTTTGTCTTCGAGTGGATTATAATTGTGTGATAAAAATTTAGGGTTTTTTAGGCCATTATTTGTACTTGACTTAGTCTACAGGGAAAAAAGAAAGGGGTAGAGGCATGGAATGGAAGAGCAAGGACGACAACTACGTGAGTAGTAAAGCAGCTGCAACTAATTTTATTTCTTTACCAAATCATTCGTCCTTTTCTTAATTTGATTAATTTTCCTTTCCCCAGTTGTTAATGAATGGTTAATTGTTTAAGGTGTTGGTGAAAAGGATTTTCAACTTTTTTTTTTCTTTTGCATATGTTGTGTTTGTTGGATTTCCCAAACAAGAAAATAAAAAGAATTATATATCATGAGAAATCAAATTAAATTCACTTAAACTATTTTGATGGAAAAAACTTTAAACTCAATACATAAATCTTACTGTGACAATTATCCATGAAAAATTTCGATCTTTGCTAAAGATATCATACATGAACAAATTAATATTTTGGTGCTTTGTATAATTATTATTATTATTATTTTTAATTTAATTTGTACAAGGTCTTTCAATGGCATGGGAGTAAGGGAATGTAATAGTTCTTTTTTTTTTAAGCTGTTTCATGAAATTTTCATAATATTAATTTTTTTCCTCTAATCTCTTTTATACTCCTATTCTCTGTATATTTTTTATTTTTAACCTTTTTTTTAAGAATTTTATATCAAATGACATAAAAAAATAATTAGTTTTGCAACCAATTATTATAACTTACTGAAATGATTGCTATTAGTAACTAATTTTGCAATCAATTTGTGATTTCGATTTTTTTTAGTAAAATAATTAATTTATAAAAATTTAGCAGCCGATTCAAGAATCGACTGCTAAATCGATTGTTATTAGCAACCGATTTATAATTGGTTGCTAAATCAATTGCTAATTGACATTAGAAAAATCTTAAATATATAATTAGTAACCAATTTTAAAATTGGTTGCTATTAGCGACTAATTATTGCTAATAGCAACCGATTTTAAAATTGATTGATAAATTAAAGAATTATTTTAATTGGCTTCAGAATTAGCAACCGATTTACAATCAGTTTAAAAAATTAGCAACCACTTTGTAATCAGTTGCTAAAATCCATTGTTATTAGTTGCTAAACTGATTTTTGTAATAAATTGTAAATTTATTGCTAATTTTTTTCTCTAAAAATTTATGCCCAATTTTTTTATTTTTTCTGATTTGTAATCAATTTGCAAATCGGTTGCTAACTGTAACTGATTTTACAACCAATTTTTCTCATCAAAAAATTTCTCCCAATTTTACTATTTTCTTTTTTTGATTTGCAACTGATTTGTGAATCATTTGCTAATAGCAACCGATTTTACAATCAATTTTTTTCTCTAAAAATTTTCACTCATTTTTTTTATTTGCAACCGATTAGCGAGTCGATTACTAATAGCAACCGATTTTTTAAATCGATTTTGCAACTGATTTTTTTCCTAAAAAATTCTCACATATTTTTTATTTTGATTTTACAATCGATTTGTAAATCGTTTGTTGTTAGCAGCCGATTTCTATAATTGATTAAAAACGGTTGTTATTAAGAACCAATTTTGAAATCAATTGCGAATCGGTTACAAAATTTCCTCCCTCAAAAAAAAAATTCTGCTTAATTTTTTAAAAAAATTAACAATCGACAATCGGTTGTTAATTTACTTGTATAAACTTCTACTCGTTTTCTTTCCTCTACCACTCTTTTTTTTTTCACTATACATTTTTTATTTCTTTCTTCCCTTTTCTGTCATTTTCTTTATCGTCTTTTTTATTCTCATCTTTTTTATTTATCATATTTTTTTAACATATTTTTTTTATTATTTTTTCTTTCTCAACTATTTTCTTCATCATTTTTTTTAACTATTTTCTTTTTCATCTTTTTCTTTCTCATATATTTTCTTCTTCATCATCCTTTCTCATCTTTTGTCTTCTTCATCTTCTTTTTCTTTCTTATTTTTTTATTTAATTTATTTTTCTTTTGCATAAAATAAAAATTTTTATGCAAATATATTTTTTGTTAGTAAATTATTTATAGCATTAATTTTTAGAAATTTTTTGTTATAATATATATATATATATATATATATATGGTAATTGTTTTTAGTAATTTGTCTTATAAATATGTTTTAATATTTAATTTTTTGTTAATATTTTTTATAATAGTTATTATTAGTAATTTTTTTATAATATTTTTATATTAATTTTACTACTAATTTTCATTGATAATTTATTATTTTACTAATTTTTGGAAAATTTATTTATTTGAATTTTTTATTTTTTATTGAAAATTTAATTTTTTTTAAATTTGCAACCAATTTTTTGATTGCTAAATTAATTGTAAATAGTAACCGAATTACAAAATGGTTGTAAAATTATAAAATTAAAGACGTCAAATTTTTTGTAATTGATTATGTTTTAGTTGTTATTAGCAACTGATTTCAGTTGCTAAATCTGTTGCTACTAGCAATCAATAATTTTTTATCAAAAATTTTATTTTTTTAAATTTAATTAATTTAGTAATCGATTTGGTTGTTGGTTGCTAGTTGCAATCGATTTAATTGTCAGTTGTTATTTACAACCATATTCATTATAACCGACTGAATCAATTGATAAATCGATTAACAATCGATTTTAATAGATTAATAACCAATTTGTTCGATTGCTAATCCTTTTATTTTTTTGTGGTGAACTAATTAAATTATTATAATACATTTAATTTAGTGTATTAGAGTTGTACACTAAATTATGAAATGTTGGGTCAAAGTTTAAAGAAAATTCTAATTCCCTTTCATCTCCTTTCTTCCTTTGATATTTTTTATATTTTCTCATTCATTCCCTTTGGTCTCTTTTTTGAGTGGTTATAGGTAAGTGTTCCTACTGGTGGCAATCCTTCTCTCTCTCTCTTTTTATTATTTATTTATTTTTGGTTTCTAATAATTCTCAGATTTGTATTCATTTGAAACAAATTTTGAGCATTTCTTTTTAGATGTATCATTATTGATAGATTTTAAATGAATAAATTTTCATATCTATTTTTGCTAGTAGATCTTAAGTTTTTATGGTGTTTTCTCTTCTTTAATTGAGTTATTATATATGTGTCACAACCCAACCTATGGGCCGGACTGGCACTAGGACCTGGACCAGCCTAAAGCCCCCGAGGCCCGTAGTAAGCCTTAACTATTCATTTACCCAACTCTAAGGCCCATTTGGGCCCAATTTCAAGAAACCAACCGGACAGAGTCCGGCCATAAAATGGACCTACCAACGGGGAGTTTTTGACTCACCCGACCTGTAAACACAATAAACAATCTATTGGGGAGCTCAGCTCACCCTCCACATACTCATATCATCATAATGATAAATGGGAGCTCAGCTCCCTCATCCAGTCCATCAAACATGCATATAATAATTTTACAGGTCCACAATAATAATTTAGTTTACAGACCCAAATCAAATAAACATTTCTAACACATGCGAAAATTCTAGGAGTAAATAAAATTACACAAATATTGATAAACAACCTGCGAGGAAAGGAAGCAGGTTAACCTCAAAAATATCCTCCTGTGGCCTGGAAAAATATTGAACAGGAGTGAGCGTTCGACTCAGAGAATAAAATATCAATTTTAACCATAATCTCTATAACTATCTAAAACTAATGCACCCTGTAGAGTGAAATGCAACATCAACAATATTTTCACATCATAACATCAAAAAGGTAAATTTGGAGCACTCACGCACCCTGTAACATCAATCATAATATATGGGAGCTGATCCCCTATACAGCTCTCTTAAATCCAACCTGGTGCCAGCGAAGAACTCAGCTCGGACTTCCACTTAATAACCAAATCGGGGTCCCAGCGAAGAACTCAAGCCGTGTCTACCCCGAAGGACCGGGTCCCAGCGAAGATCTCAAGCCGTGTCTACCCGTCCTATCCATAGTCCACACCACATCACACGCACGCCAACGCACGCACACTGCTCCAAATTACGACAACAACATCCATGGCACGCTAACAGTTATGAATGCAACATAAATCGTACCTAGAGTTTAACTACATAAATATATGCAAATAAGTGATGCATGGGCATGCTTGAACATATAATAATATCGAAATTACAATTAAAATTAATATTTTACTCACAGACTTGACGGTAGTCACTGAGGCGGCTGGGCGGAGAAAGAAGGCTGTCCCGGCTCACCTGATAATTTTATTACAATCATTTAATAAATTTGACTCAATACAAACAAAGAAAAAGACCAATACGTCCTAAGTCGTAGAAAATCCAGTGAGTCTCCCCTATACCTAGGACCTACCCAACCTGCAAAATGGCTCAAAACACACTTCTATATTTACAATCCATATATCCACAACTCAATCATATCACACAGCCCCTCCTAGGCCCATCAAATCAATCATCCATCACAGTATGTAATATTTCAATTTAATCCTTATAATTGACTATTTTTGCAAAAACTGCCCAAATAAGCTCTAAAAATTCTAAAACTTTGCCCCGCGGTCCTTAGCAATATTACTAAGCTATTGCAAAAAGAATCATAATTTTCTAAGCTACCACGAATATTTTATGGATTTTTAATCCTATTTAAGTACTAGAAAATTACGAAAAAGCAAGGTTCGGGTTTACCTTTGCCAATTCCGACTTCGGGAACGTGTGGGGGGTTAGCCAAGGGTTAGCCAAAACCTCGGTCCAATTCGGAGACTTTTAGTGTCGATGCATGCGGCGAATTTGTGAACACAGTCAAGCTGTCAATTTCATGAATCGAGGATACCTACGAAGCCTATAACACGGGGTTAGTACATAAATTTTCAGAATTTTCTAAGCTCATTAAATGCTC